>NC_141873.1:424669829-424821345 GCF_056163025.1 Triticum urartu | reverse complement strand
GCCTCCCGCCTTCGGGCGGCGATGGCGGAGCGGGTGATGACCCCAGCAGTCGACAGTGGGCTGGCGGCCACGGCGGCCAACGACGGGCTGGCGGCCATGACCACCACCTCCCGCCTTCGGGTCGTGGTGGCGGAGCGGGTGATGGCCATAGTGGCCGACAGTGGGGTGGTGGCCACGACGGCCATCTCCCGCCTTTGAGCCATGGCGGCGGAGCAGGCGATGGCCCTGGCTTTCGATGGTGGTGTGGCGGCAACGGCGGCCGGCAACAGCTGCCGACGGGCACCGGCGGCGGAGCGTGTGGTGGGTGTTTCGCGCACACCCAACAGGGACGTCACGCGCACTACACTACGGCGGGGATTGCGCCACCGCCGCCATGTAGCCTCCCAGCTAGAGCTGTCCTTTGATGACGACGGAGTGGCTGAGAAACGACGACGGACCGGTGCCATTGGAAAATGTGGGAGAAGTAGATGAGATAAGCTACAGGGATGGAGGGGAAAATGCGACGCAGGACTCGCCGGCCTTGAGGGTTTTTATAGCTAGCCAGTAAGCATTGGGATTTTGGGGGATTTCACCGAGTCAGGCGGGAAGCTTGCGCGGGAACCTGTGAGGTTGCACGGGAACGGGCTCACCGACGATTCATTGGCGCCACCATTTGGCAAAAAGAATGGCCCCGCGCGCTGCGCAAGCTTGCGTTGTAAGCCATCTGCGGCAGCGGGGTGACAAGACGTGCGAGAGGAGGATGAAAGGCCACGTACACATATGGTTAATAAAAAAACATTTGTGATTTAATTACCCACTATACCATCGTCCTGGTTTATAAGTACGATTTAATTAATAAAATACAATTGCATGTCACCAAAGATTATATAGTTGGATTCGTATTTGAACATAGTTTCCAATTATATAATTTTTAAAACATGCATTAACATTTTGTTGGTTAAATTCGAGGGCAAAGTATGGCACGGAATATAAAGTAGACTATATACTAGACGGAGATGGTACCACACGGCCGCTCTCTATGCAGCGACGCAACTGTTGGCCGGCTTGTAGGCGACCATTTGCTGCGTGTTCAACTGCTCCATGCATGTGGTTGCTTGCGGTTCAGGCGGCCGCGGCGCGCTCTGCTCGCGTCCCACCGCACGCGCTCTGCTCTCGTTTCCCTCTGGGTGCTCTTCCCTCGTCCCTCCACGCACGCTGCCAGTGTTTTGGGCCGGCACACGATCACGCACGTTCGTGTGCAAGCGGTTGCGTCGGGCGCGGCGCGACGATGTAGTTACCCGTTGCAAAAACTGCCATGCGGACGCGCCGAGAATCCACGCCGCCCGGCCCCTTTTTATTCCTGTGGCCATTTACCTTCATCTCTCGTCTCACATGTCACAATAAGCACACCCACAAGGACACATACAGAGAGGACATCGAGCAGTTCGAATGGCGCTCCCCGTGGCTCCAATGGCGCTCCCAGTGGCCGACGATGACAACGGCGGGCAGTTCACCACGCATCACGTACTGGACACCCACGTGAGGGGGAAGGCCCTCTAGGTGATGTACACGAACGATCCGGTCTCGGTGGAGAGCTCCATCCAAAATATGGAGCAGTTCCTTGCCGAGGACAAGTAGCGAGTGGTCGGCTTCGACCTCGAGTACACCATTGGTCGTGCCGGGCACGATCAGAAGGTTGTCGTCGCCCAGTTGTGCATGCGACATGATGTCCTCGTCTACCACTTCCACCTTGCCACAAGGCCTTGCGAGCGTTTCTCTAGGTTTATCAAGAGCTCCGACTACAGTTTCGCTACGGTGGACACCATCAACGATCTGAAAGCTCTCAAGGTTTCAGACTTGAAATGCCCGAATCTTGTCAACATCCAGCACCACTACAAGGTCTGGGGCACCGACAAAAGCAAACTGAACTCCCTGGTTGACCTCACCTCGGCCATCATCGACCCCTACTACGCGAAGATGAAGCAAGAGACTAATAAGGACAAGAACGCCTGGCGCAGTGTGTGGCATAAGAGACTGGATGAACAACATGTCAAGTAGGTGGCCATGGACGCGTACACAAGCTACGAGATGTACAGGCGGACCGTTGACATGAGGAACTATCTTCTTCCTGACCCAGATGAGGGATCGAGCTACATAGCAGTGGCGGGAGCGTCACAAGAAGTAGATGACTAGACGATCATTCTGCTACTTTAGAATGCATGCAATTGTTTATTGAGGTGTGTGCGAATGATCTGTATAGTCACTTATGTAATTGGATGTTTATTTCAGTTATATATATACATGTTATTCTACTGTAGCCAAAGCAATTCACATGGCTTATTAGCAGCAATCATCTGTGTTATTATTGGTCTTCACACACATTTCAGATTACGGACCTGTTTGCCGCGTATCACACACATCTTGTTCAGTTGAACCGTTTCCATTGTGTTGCCCAATCACACACAGTTCATCCCAGTGAACCATATGCTGTATATCGCACACGCCTTCATCTAGCTTCCTGTTTCTTTTGTGCCTCCTCATCACAAATAGTTCATTGAGCTGAACCGTATGCCCTGCATCACACACGCAACTAAATTCTGAACCGTGTTTGATGCATCTATCATCGCAAACGTTTTGCACCTTTTTTGACGGGTTTTTACACCACTGTTTGCGATTATGGCATCGCACACAGTTTCTCGAAGGGTCTCTGATTCGACTATCGCGTTTGGACCATCCTGCAGTACTGTTCCATGCTAGGAAATAACCACCCACGGTAGACTTTCACTTATATGATGAGTACAAAGAGATCACGCTTTATGGCTTTTGTGTGTTCTGCAAATTACCTTATGAAGGTGGCATCGAGGAACCACGTCCTAGCGATGTGTGATAACCCACAAGTATAGGGGATCGCAACAGCTTTCGAGGGTAGAGTATTCAACCCAAATTTATTGATTCGACAAAAGGGGAGCCAAAGAATATTCTCAAGTATTAGCAGCTGAGTTGTCAATTCAACCACACCTGGAAACTTAGTATCTGCAGCAAAGTGTTTAGTAGCAAAGTAATATGATAGTAGTGGTAGCGGCAACAAAAGTAAAGATAGCAAAAGTAATGTTTTTGGTATTTTGTAGTGATTGTAACAGTAGCAACGGAAAAGTAAATAAGAACCAGTATATGGAAAACTCGTAGGCACCGGATCAGTGATGGATAATTATGCCGGATGCGGTTCATCGTGTAACAGTCATAACATAGGGTGACACAGAACTAGCTCCAATTCATCAATGTAATGTAGGCATGTATTCCGTATATAGTCATACGTGCTTATGGAAAAGAACTTGCATGACATCTTTTGTCATACCCTCCCGTGGCAATGGGGTCCTATTGGAAACTTAGGGATATTAAGGCCTCCTTTTAATAGAGAACCGGAACAAAGCATTAGCACATAGTGAATACATGAACTCCTCAAACTATGGTCATCACTGGGAGTGGTCCCGATTATTGTCACTTCGGGGTTGCCAGATCATAACACATAGTAGGTGACTATAGACTTGCAAGATAGGATCAAGAACTCACATATATTCATGAAAACATAATAGGTTCAGATCTGAAATCATGGCACTCGGGCCCTAGTGACAAGCATTAAGCATAGCAAATTCATAGCAACATCAATCTCAGAACATAATGGATACTAGGGATCAAACCCTAACAAAACTAACTCGATTACATGATAAATCTCATCCAACCCATCACCGTCCAACAAGCCTACGATGGAATTACTCACGCACGACGGTGAGCATCATGAAATTGGTGATGGAGGATGGTTGATGATGACTACGGCGATGAATCCCCCTCTCCGGAGCCCCAAATGGACTCCAGATCAGCCCTCCCGAGAGGTTTTAGGGCTTGGCGGCGGCTCCGTATCGTAAAACATGATGATTTCTTCTCTCTGATTTTTTTCTCTCCGAAAGCAAATATATAGAGTTGGAGTTGGCGTCGGAGGGTTTCCAGGGGGCCCATGAGGTAGGGGGGCGCCCTAGGGGGGGGCGCCCCCCACCCTCGGGAGAGGGGTGTGGGCCCCCTGGTCTTCATCTTTGGCGAGGATTTTTTATTGTTTTTTCTAAGATGTTCTGTGGAGTTTTAGGTCATTCCGAGAATATTTGTTTTCTGCACATAAAACAACACCATGGTAATTCTGCTGAAAACAGCGTCAGTCCGGGTTAGTTCCATTCAAATCATACAAGATAGAGTCCAAAACAAGGGCAAAAGTGTTTGGAAAAGTAGATACGACGGAGACGTATCAACTCCCCCAAGCTTAAACCCTTGCTTGTCCTCAAGCAATTCAGTTGACAAACTGAAAGAAAGAAAGAAAAACTTTTACAAACTCTCTTTGCTCTTGTTGTTGTAACTATGTCAAGCCATCATTCAAGTTTTCAGCATAGATCATAACTAACCACATTTGCAATAATTGTCATGTCTCACAATTACTCATATTAATAGCATAATCAACTAGCAAGTCATAATAATAAATCTCGGATGACAACACTTTCTCAAAACAATCATAATATGATATAACAAGATGGTATCTCACTAGCCCTTTCTGATACCGCAAAACATAAATGCAGAGCACCTTTAAAGATCAAGGACTGACTAGACATTGTAATTCATGGTAAAAGAGATCCAATCATAGTCATACCCAATATAAATTAACAGTGATGAATGCAAATGACAGCTGTGCTCTCCAGCTAGTGCTTTTTAATAAGAGGGTGATGACTCAACATAAAATTTAATGGATAGGCCCTTCGCAAAGGGAAGCAGGGATTTGTAGAGGTGCCAGAGCTCGGTTTTGAAATAGAGATAAATTGTATTTTGAGCTATATACTTTCATTGTCAACATAACAACTAAGAGATGGCGATATATTCCATGCTAAACACATTATAGGCGGTTCCCAAAAAGAATGGTAAAGTTTATACTCCCCCTCCACCAACAAGCATCAATCCATGGCTTGCTCGAAACAACAAGTGCCTCCAACATACATCAGGTCCCAGGGGGAGTTTTGTTTGCAATTAATTTTGATTTAGTTTGCATAAAGCATGGGACTGGGCATCCCGGTGACCAGCCATTTTCTCGTGAGTGAGGAGCGGAGTCCACTCCTCTTGATAATAACCTGCATAACACAGAAGATAAGGACAACCTTTGTTGATACATGAGCTATTCGAGCATACAAAACATAATGTTTATTTGAAGGTTTAGAGTTTGGCACATACAAATTTACTTGGAATGGCAGGTAGATACCACATATAGGAAGGTATAGTGGACTCATCTGGAATAACTTTGGGGTTTAAGGGTTTGGATGCACAAGCAATATTCCCGCTTAGTACAAGTGAAGGCTAGCAAAAGACTGGGAAGCGACCAACTAGAGAGCGACAACAGCCATGTACATGCATTAAAATTAATAAACATTGGATGCAAGCATGAGTAGGATATAATCCACCATGAACATAAATATCGTGAAGGCTATGTTGATTTTGTTTCAACTACATGCGTGAACATGTGCCAAGTCAAGTCACTTAAATCATTCAAAGGAGGATACCACGCCATCATACCACATCATAATCATCTCAATAGCATGTTGGCATACAAGGTAAATCATTATAACTCATAGCTAATCAAGCATGGCACAAGCAACTATGATCTCTAATTGTCATTTCAGACATGTTTATTCATAATAAGCTGAATCAAGAACGAGGGACTCATCATATTTACAAAAACAAAAGAGGTCGAGTTCATACCATCTTTTCTCATCTCAGTCAGTCCATCATATATCATCATAATTGCCTTTCACTTGCACGACCAAACGGTGTGAATAATAATAAGAGTGCACATGCATTGGACTAAGCTGGAATCTGCGAGCATTCAATAAACAGGAGAAGACAAGGCAATATGGGCTCTTTGGTTAATTCAACAATAATGCATATAAGAGCCACTTCAACAATTTAATTATGGTCTTCTCCTACTGACCCCCAAATAAAAGAAAAGAAATAAAACTATTTACACGGGAAAGCTCCCAACAAGCAAAAGAAGAACGGGAAATATTTTTGGGTTTTCTTTTTAATTACTACTACAGCAGAAAAATAAACTACTACTAATTTTTTCTGTTTTTCTTAAGGTTTAACAAACACACAAGAACAAAGCAGGAAAAGGAAAATAAACTAGCGTGGATATTACAATGAGAAAGTATGAGCACCGACATCTAGCAATGAGTGTGTGTGAACATAAATGTAATGTCGGTGAGAAATACGTACTCCCCCAAGCTTAGGCTTTTGGCCTAAGTTGGTCTATGGCCACGGCTGGCCTGGTGGATACCCATAATAATAGTTGTTGGGGTCGTACTGTGATGAGGAGGAATAGTTGGGATCATACTGTGATGAAGAAGAAGACTCTGACTGCCACTGGCTGACAGTCATCTTTGGATCCTAAGAATAAACAGCTTGTCACGGAGGCTCATCTTGTGGTTCCTATTCTGGCTCCTCGACTGGTGCAGGGTTCCGATAGGCGTGAATAGCCATCAGCGGAACAAGGTACGTGCCTACAGTCAAATCAAACAAAGAAGGAGCAGGCAAGGTAATAGTCTCAAGATGATGTTCATTAAAGAACAATTGATATTTAAGCTCCCCCGCCCTATTTTTAACAATAAAATCATGTGCCACCATACTTTTATGATCTAGATAAACACGGGGCAGCACCTTTTCTTCCTTCTCAGCATGCCTAATAGGTATGTTAAAATGTGCGGCTAGGCGTGTGGCATAGATGCCTCCAAAGATGGGGCCCTTAGTACGGTTCATATTTAACCGTCTAGCAATAATACCGCCCAAACTAAAAGTGTTATCATTGTATAAACCTTGGAGCAGAATAATTAAATCTGGTATACTAAGGTTTCCAGAATTTCCGCGTCCAATTAAACAACGACTGGCAAATAATGCAAAGTAATACAAAACAGGAAAATGTATGCTAGTGATTCGTGCATCGGGAACCTTCCTGGTTTCTCCTACAGCGATATTATCAATAAACCCAGCCACATTATCATGATGTGGTTCTTCTGTCTTGCCCTCAAAAGGGACTAAACAAATCCAACAGAAATCATAAAGTGACATCTCCTTATGCTCATCATATAAATGAAACTCCACCGTAGGTGGTGAGTTCCTAGAATGAAAATGAAAGTTTTGCACAAAAGTATTTGTGAGCAAGAGATACTGATCGCATAGGTCGTGGAGGAAAGCGGTGAGGCCTGCATTGTGATCCAATTCATGAAAATCTTCATAGATACTGGCTGCTCTCAAGAAATCTTCAGAAGGCCATTCACACGCCCGAATCTCCGTGGTGCGTGGCAAATTATACTTAGGCTTCGGTGCCTTTTCCTTTGAGCTTTGGCTTGATGAGCCCCTCAAAAATCTCCTCATTATTTTTCTGAAATAATCTGAAATTTTTAGTAACTTCAAAATAAAAGTAAACCAAACTCAATAAAACTGATAGTAACTACTCCTACAAGTGCCTAGAGCCTATATCAAGCATTAGAACTACTTGAAACCATATAAATTTGACATGCAAGCTCAAGAACATGGTCACCTGTGCAGCACAAATTTGCAAAGAATAAAGCACTAGAACAAACACTAATTGGACCAATGGAGGAGTCACATACCAAGGAACAATCTCCCCAAGCAGTTTTGCGAGAGGTGCTTTGAGCAAGGAGATCGAAAATCATAGCAAAAGTGGCTGGAACTCGTGCTTGAGTTGGTTTTTCAGGTTTGTGTGAGACAGAGGAAGAAGATGAGTGCTGGGATAAGTGGAGGAGGGCCACCGTGGGCCCATGAGGCAGGGGGGCGCGCCCTATAGGGGGGCGTCCACCACCCTCATGGCCAGGTGGCAGCTCCTCCCGCGGTAATTTTTGTAACAGTAAATCCTCAAATATTCCCGAAAAAACATATTAAATTGGCATGGCATTCTGAGGACTTTTATTTTCGGGATATTTTTATATTGCACGGATAAGTCAGGAAACAAACAGAAAAAAAACTATTTTTACTTTATTTAATATAAATAACAGAAAGTATAAAGAGGGTACAAAAGGTTGTGCTTCTAGTTTCATCCATCTCATGCTCATCAAAAAGGAATCCACTAACAAGGTTGATCAAGTCTTGTTAACAAACTCATTCCGATAATCATGAAACCAGAGAAATTTCGAATAACACTAAGTTACCTCAGCGGGGATATGCACATCCCCTATAATAAGAATATCATATTCTTTTTGATAGTAGGAAGAGGAAATTCAAAAACTCCAAATATAATCGATGGAATTTTTCCAATAGAGTTGATACTATGAACTTGAGGTTGTTTCCTCGGAAAGTGTACCGTATGCTCATTACCATTAACATGAAAAGTGACATTGCCTTTGTTGCAATCAATAACAGCCCCTACAGTATTAAGAAAAGGTCTTCCAAGAATAATAGCCATACTATCGTCCTCAGGAATATCAAGTATAACGAAGTCCGTTAAAATAGTAATGTTTGCAACCACAACAGGCACATCCTCACAAATACCGACAGGTATAGCAGTTGATTTATCAGCCATTTGCAAGGATATTTCAGTAGGTGTCAGCTTATTCAAGTCAAGTCTACGATATAAAGAGAGAGGCATAACACTAACACCGGCTCCAAGATCACATAAAGCAGTTTTAATATAATTTCTTTTAATGGAGCAAGGTATAATAGGTATTCCGGGATCTCCAAGTTTCTTTGGTATTCCACCCTTAAAAGTATAATTAGCAAGCATGGTGGAAATCTTAGCTTCCAGTATCTTTCTTTTATTAGTAATGATATCTTTCATATATTTAGCATAAGGATTTGTTTTGAGCACATCAGTTAATCTCATACGCAAAAGATAGGCCTAATCATTTCAGCAAAGCGCTCAAAATCCTCATCATCCTTTTTCTTGGATGGTTTTGGAGGAAAAGGCATGGATTTCTGAACCCAAGGTTCCCTTTCTTTACCATGTTTCCTAGCAACAAAGTCTCTTTTATCATAACATTGATTCTTTGATTGTGGGTTATCAAGATCAACAGCAGGTTCAATTTCTACATCATTGTCATTACTAGGTTGAGCATCATCATGAACATCATCATTAACATTTTTACTAGGTTCATGTTCATTACCAGATTGTGTTTCAGCATCAGACGTAGATATATCATTTGGATTATCAGGTGGTTCAGCAATAGGCTCACTAGAAGTTTGCACAGTTCTATCATTTTTCTTCTTCTTCTTTTTAGAAGAACTAGGAACATCAATATTATTTCTTTGAGAATCTTGCTCGATTCTCTTAGGGCGGCCTTCAGGATACAAAGGTTCCCGAGTCATTCTACCAGTTCTAGTAGCCACTCTAATAGCATAATCATTTTTCTTACTATTCATTTCATAAAGCACTTCTTTTTGAGCTTTAAGTACTTGTTCTACTTGAGTGGTAACCATAGAAGCATGTTTGCTAACAAGTTTAAGTTCACCTTTAATATTAGCCATATAATCACCCAAGCGTCTAATCATATAAGCATTTTCTTTTAATTGTCTACCAAAATAAGCACTGAAGTCGTCTTGCTTAAACATAAAGTTATCAAACTCATCCAAGCACTGACTAGCAATTTTAGTAGGAGGGACTTCAGTTTTATCATATCTATATAGAGAATTTACCTTTACTACCTGTGTCGGGATATCGGGATCAGGAGGTTCTTTAGTGAATAAATAATTGAGACCATGTAAATGATTTTGATTATATGTTTCTTCAACAGGCGGTATATTAAGACCATGTATTTCTTCAATAGGAGGTAAATTCTTAATGTCTTCAGCTTTAATACCTTTCTCTTTCGTAGATTTCTTTGCCTCTTGCATATCTTCGGGACTGAGAAATAGAATACCTCTCTTCTTCGGAGTTGGTTTAGGAATAGGCTCAGGAGTTGGCTCTGGAGCTGGCTCAGAAGATGCCCAATTATTTTCATTTTTCAACATATTATTCAATATAATTTCAGCTTCATCCGGTGTTCTTTCCCTGAAAAGAGAACCAGCACAACTATCCAGGTAATCTCTGGAAGCATCGGTTAGTCCATTATAAAAGATATCAAGTATTTCAGGTTTCTTAAGAGGATGATCAGGCAAAGCATTAAGTAACTTGAGAAGCCTCCCCCAAGCTTGTGGGAGACTCTCTTCTTTAATTTGCACAAAGTTGTATATTTTCGTCAAAGCAGCTTGTTTCTTATGAGCAGGGAAATATTTAGCAGAGAAGTAATAAATCATATCCTGGGGACTACGCACACAACCAGGATCAAGAGAATTAAACCATATCTTAGCATCACCCTTTAATGAGAACGGAAATAATTTGAGTAAATAGAGGTAACGTGATCTCTCATCATTAGTGAACAGGGCAGCTATATCATTTAACTTAGTAAGATGTGCCACAATACGATGATGAAGTAGCAAAGTAATTATATCAGGATCAACAGAGAATTCATAATCTTTATCAGGAACACATATAGGTGAAGTAGCAAAAGCAGGGTTAGGTTTCATTCTATCTCTAAGTGATTCTTTGTTCCATTTAATTAATAACCTCTTAAGCTCATATCTATCTTTGCAAGCAAAAATAGCGGCAGAAGATTCCGTATCAAAAAGGTAACCTTCAGGAATAACAGACAGGAAGATTCAATAATTTCTTTTTCTCTAGCCCTAGCAATTTGTTCATCAAGAAATTTGCTAAGGGGCACAGTAGTACCAGACATAGAAGCAGTTTCATCATAAGTATCATGCATAGCAGAAGTGGCATCATCAATAACATGCGACATATCGGAACGAATAGCAGAAGCAAGTGTAGGTGTCGCAAACATACTCATAACAGAAGGTGAATCAAGTGCAGAGCTAGATGAAAGTTCCTTACCTCCCCTTGTAGTTGAGGGATAGATCTTGGTTTTTGGATCTCTCAAGTTCTTCATAGTGTCCAGCAGATATAAATGCCAAGTGACTCAAAGAATAGAGCTATGCTCCCCGGCAACGGCGCCAGAAAAAGGTCTTGATAACCCACAAGTATAGGGGATCGCAACAGCTTTCGAGGGTAGAGTATTCAACCCAAATTTATTGATTCGACACAAGGGGAGTCAAAGAATATTCTCAAGTATTAGCGGCTGAGTTGTCAATTCAACCACACCTGGAAACTTAGTATCTGCAGCAAAGTGTTTAGTAGCAAAGTAATATGATAGTAGTGGTAGCGGCAACAAAAGTAAAGACAGCAAAAGTAATGTTTTTGGTATTTTGTAGTGATTGTAACAGTAGCAACAGAAAAGTAAATAAGCGAGAACCAGTATATGGAAAACTCGTAGGCACCGGATCAGTGATGGATAATTATGCCGGATGCGGTTCATCAAGTAACAGTCATAACATAGGGTGACACAGAACTAGCTCCAATTCATCAATGTAATGTAGGCATGTATTCCGTATATAGTCATACGTGCTTATGGAAAAGAACTTGCATGACATCTTTTGTCCTACCCTCCCGTGGCAGCGGGGTCCTATTGGAAACTTAGGGATATTAAGGCCTCCTTTTAATAGAGAACCAGAACAAAGCATTAGCACATCGTGAATACATGAACTCCTCGAACTATGGTCATCACCGGGAGTGGTCCCGATTATTGTCACTTCGGGGTTGCCGGATCATAATACATAGTAGGTGACTATAGACTTGCAAGATAGGATCAAGAACTCACATATATTCATGAAAACATAATAGCTTCAGATCTGAAATCATGGCACTCAGGCCCTAGTGACAAGCATTAAGCATAGCAAAGTCATAGCAACATCAATCTCAGAACATAATGGATACTAGGGATCAAACCCTAACAAAACTAACTCGATTACATGATAAATCTCATCCAACTCATCACCGTCCAGCAAGCCTACGATGGAATTACTCACACACGGCGGTGAGCATCATGAAATTGGTGATGGAGGATGGTTGATGATGACGACGGCGACGAATCCCCCTCTCCGGAGCCCCGAACGGGCTCCAGATCAGCCCTCCTGAGAGGTTTTAGGGCTTGGCAGCGGCTCCGTATCGTAAAACGTGATGATTTCTTCTCTCTGATTTTTTCTCTCCAAAAGCAAATATATAGAGTTGGAGTTGGCGTCGGAGTGTTTCCAGGGGGCCCACGAGGTAGGGGAGCGCGCCCTAGGGGG
This sequence comes from Triticum urartu, assembly GCF_056163025.1. Taxonomy (NCBI): domain Eukaryota; kingdom Viridiplantae; phylum Streptophyta; class Magnoliopsida; order Poales; family Poaceae; genus Triticum; species Triticum urartu. The sequence goes on along the minus strand of NC_141873.1, from coordinate 424,809,111 downwards.
GCGCCCCCACCCTCGTGAGAAGGGTGTGGGCCCCCTGGTCTTCATCTTTGGCGAGGATTTTTTATTGTTTTTTCTAAGATGTTCCGTGGAGTTTCAGGTCATTCCGAGAATATTTGTTTTCTGCACATAAAACAACGCCATGGTAATTTTGCTGAAAACAACGTCAGTCTGGGTTAGTTCCATTCAAATCATACAAGATAGAGTCTAAAACAAGGGCAAAAGTGTTTGGAAAAGTAGATACAACGAAGACGTATCAATGTGGAAGGCCTTATTCATGAAATCACCGTAGGGGAAGGTAGAGGAGTGTCGAGAGCGAGAGTGTCTAGTATTCATCATCCTGCTATACACTATTACTCATTATTTGCTGGAAGATGTTTAATTGACCGTGGAGAGAGTGGCAGCCTTAGTGCCCCTGACCTCGCTATTTTGCGCCATGCTTTACATAGAGATAGAACTTACAGTTTGGGCGCTATGGTTGCTAGACGGTTGAGTATGAACCGTACAAAGGGTCCTATCTTCGAAGACATCTTCGCCTCCCGCCTTGCTAAACACTTTGAGATACCCATTAGGCATTATGAAAAAGAAGAGAAATTGCTACCCACTATCCATTTAGATTATGACAGCATGGTAGCACATAAGTTTATTTGCCACGATGAGGAAAAGAGAATTATTTATAACCTGGTATTTAGCAAGAATACTATTCAGATTATTACCCTGCCTGCACCTGTTTTGTTCGATATGCATTTAGGCAGGTACGTTGTTTTGCCCACGGACATTCATGCATACTGGGAGGGGACACGATCCCCACCTCCTGATCTAGAGCCATCACCTGATCCATACCAGGAGTCTATTTATCAGTGGGATCCACAGGAGCTCACTAACAAGTGGAACCCCCAGGATCCTCCTCAGGGCTCCGGAGAGAACTAATACGTCTCTAACGTATCTATAATTATGAAGTATTCATGCCATTATATTATCATTGTTGGATGTTTTACAATCATTTTATAGCAACTTTATATCATTTTTTGGGACTAACCTATTAACCCAGTGCCCAGTGCCAGTTGCTATTTTTTTCTTGTTTTTTACATCGCAGAAAATCAATATCAAACAGAGTCCAAATAACTTTTTGGAGAATTTTTATGGACTAGAACACCCAGGATGGGCCAGAGCAGCACCTGGGGGGTGCCCCGAGGGGGGCACAACCCACTAGGGCGTGCCTGGGGGACCAGGCGTGCCCATGCGGGTTGTGCTCACCTCGGTGGCCTCCCTCACCCCCTCTTTACCCTATAAATTCACAAATATTCCAAAACCCTTTGGGGGTGAACCTAGATCAGAATTTCCTCCGCCGCAGGCCTCTGTAGCCACCGAAAACCAATCTAGACCCCGTTCCGGCACCCTGCCAGAGGGGGGAATCATCTCTTGTGGCCATCTTCATCATCCGGCGGCTACCGCGATGAGGAGGGAGTACTCCACCCTCGGGGCTAAGGGTTTGTACCAGTAGCTACGTGTTTAATCTCTCTCTCTCTCTCTCTCGTGTTCTTGAGATGTCACGATCTTGATGTATCGCGAGCTTTGTTAATATAGTCGGATCATATGGTGTTTCCCCCTCTCAATCTTGTTGTATGAATTGAGTTTTTCCCTTTGAGATTTCATTGTTATCGGATTGAATACTTTTATGGATTTGAGAACACTTGATATATGTCTTGCAATTGAATACTCGTGGTGACAATGGGGTATCGTATTGATTCACTTGATATATTGTTGGCACTCAACTCGCGGATTCCCGAGGTGACATTGGGGTAATCTATGCATAGGGGTTGATGCACGTTCTTGTCTTTGTTTCTCCGGTAGAAATCTTGGGGCACTCTTTGAAGTTCTTTGGGTTGGATTGAGTATTATGAATATGAGTTTGCTTTGGTGTTATTTTAGTACAAACTCTAGGATTGATCGAACGGAAAGAATATCTTTGTGTTATTTTAATATGTACTCTTGAATAGATCGAACGGAAAGAATAGCTTTGAGGTGGTTTCATACCCTACAAAAAAATTATTCTTATGTTCTCTGCTAGATAGGAACTTCGGAGTGATTCTTCATCGCACTTCGAGGGGTGGTTATATGATCCAATTATATTAGCATTGTTGAGAGGTTGCACTAGTGAAAGTACGGACCCCAGGCCTCATTTTCAAGCATTGCAATACCGCTTTTGTGCCTGTTTACTATTTTCTACCTTGCTATTTTTATTTATTCAGATTATAGAAATATATTTCTACCATCAATATTACACTTTTATCACCATCTCTTCGCCGAACTAGTGCACCTATACAATTTTCCATTGTATTGGGTGTGTTTGGGACACAAGAGATTTCTTGTATTTGGTTGCAGGGTCGTTTGAGAGAGACCATCTTCATCCTAAGCCTCCCATGGATTGATAAACCTTGGGTCATCCACTTGGGTGGAAATTTCTACTGTCCTACAAAACTCTGCACTTGGAGGCCCACCATGCGTCTACAAGAATAAAGTTGCGTAGTAGACATCAAGCTCTTTTCTAGTGCCGTTGCCGGCGAGGTGAGTGCTTGAAGGTATATCTTTGGATCTTGCAACTGAATCTTTTAGTTTCTTGTTTTATCACTACTTTGGATTATAAAAAGAAAACTACATAAAAATGGAATTGAGCTTGCATAATATTATTGATCATCTTTATAATATTTTTTTTAAATGATGGTTCAGAAAATTGTGCTCAATTGTTAGAAGAAGAAGTCAATAAAATGTTTGGCACAAAATATTTGAATGATGAGCATGATTGCAATGTTGTTAGTATAAATTCTTTGAATGTCCAAAATGCTAATGATGATTGCACATGTCATGACAAAAATGTTTCTTATAAGCATGTCAATTTTTGCGGAGTGAATTGGGAATGCATTTGCACACCAAAAAGGGAAGATAGATTTTGTAAAAAGCATAAATATTTAGAAATGAAAAGGTTGCAAGAGAGGCTAGATGATTGTGCTGAAAGATGTAACTTTTTTCGCCATCCTTGTGAACGTTGCAATGAATGTGGTCATTTAAATATCCAATGGAAATTGTTTCATGATCAAATCGTGTCCAAAAATTGTGATAACTTGATTTCCCTTGAGCATCATAAAGAGCTTAGTCTTCTTTTTGGGTATGAAGAAATGAAACATATAACTAAGGTTTTTCCAAATCCCAAGAGATTTCTTGATTTTGATCTAGAGGAAATTTATATGTTTTGTGCGGTATGTTGCATGGAGAATCCTTATATTGCCAACTATCTAAAGACAAGAAAACAAATAGAATATGAAGAGTGTACTAATGAAAGGGAAAATATTTCCCAATACCCTCCTAGTGTTTATTATGATGAATCAGGTAACAAGGAGGAGCTTCCTATCCAATCAATCTCTTCAATAAGAAGCTTGAAAGAATTAATTAAACCCACACATGATGTGGTGAAGAAGAAGAAAAGAAGAAATAATAAAGGTAAAAAGGCATCTCTCCCAAATAATGTTGCTCCTATCACCATTGTGCCTCATGAAAGTGAATCAAATATGTTGATGGAGGATGATGATATTGAGTATGATTTTGTGATATCTACCACTTGTTGCAATGATTATGATTGGGAAGGCAACGATATCCCTTATGATCTTGGAAATCTTTTTAGCACTTGCTTGGAAGAATATGATAATAATGTTTGCTATACTATTGGTGCCATTCATGCTATTGATAAGAATGATTGTGATGATATGCAAAACCACAAGCTTGGGGATGCTATGTTTAATGAGTATGATATGTTTGAAGATTTATTTGCTAAAAATAATGCTTGTCCTAAGCTTGGGGATGCTTTGCTTCATGAATATGATCCTTTGATTCCTTCTACTTTCAATAAGAAAATTTATTATGATGATAGCATGCCTCCTATTTATGATGATTACATTGATGAAAGTGGGTTTGGAAGAGTGTCAACTCTAGGTAGTAGTGATCCCACTATTTTGGAGGGTGTTGAATCTTGTTACAATATTGATGAAAGTGGATTTGGAGAGGTCATGAGTTTATTTAGTGATACATCCACTATTTTGGAAGAGGTTTCAATTGACTATGACAATAAAGTTGCTATCTATGATGATTATTATGATGACATGTATGCCATAAAGAGTAATAAATCTTCTATGCTTGTGCATCATGAAAAGAGTGATGCATGTGATAGTTATATTGTTGAATCCATTCATGATGTTTCTGAAAATTATTATGAGGAAGGAACTTATGCTCTTACATATCCCAATAATATCAACTTTCTTCTCTATGTGTTGATTGTTTTGAAGTTGCACTTGTTTTGCCTTCCTATGCTAGTTGATTCTTGTTCCCATAAGTTGTTTTCTCAAAAAATACCTATGCATAGGAAGTGGGTTACACCTAAAATGTGCTAGTAATATGCTTCATGATGCTCTCTTCATGTTTCAATTCTTATCTTTTATGTGAGCATCATTGAATCATCATGCCTAGCTAAAAGGCATTAAAGAAAAGCGCTTGTTGGGAGACAACCCGACACTTTTACCTACTGTTTTTGTGTGTTCACATGATTAGGTGTAACACCCTCGATGCGACTATAGCTCCCACGTGTCGAGGCACGACTTAGAGACATAATCACATTGAAGGCATATGTTGCAAGTTAGGCAATCTTCACAACATCCCATGTAATATAAATAATAAAGGGGAGATAACATAGTTGGCTTACACTCGCCACGTCAATCAAGTACATAAATAACATTACATCATCCAAACACTCATGGCCCGACTACGGCGCCAAAATAAAAGAGAACCCAACATGCGACAACGGTCCCGTTCACCCCCAACTGGGCACCACTACTGATCATCGGGAAAGGAAACATAGTAACGTTGAGAGTCTTCGTTGAACTCCCACTTGAGCTCATACGCGTCTCCTGGAGCGGAATCATCAGGCCCTGCATCTGGTGTAATAGTAATCTATGAGCCACCGGGACTCAGCAATCTCGCACCCTCGCGATCAAGACTATTTAAGCTTATAGGTATGGCAAGGTAAATATGAGTGGAGCTGCAGCAAGCGACTAGCAAGTATGGTGGCTAACTTATTCGCAAAAGAGAGCGAGAAGAGGAGGCAAAGCGCGAGCGAGAAACTAGAGAGAGCAACCTGCGCAAACATCACTCCAACACCGTGTCCACTTCCCGGACTCCGCCGAGAAGAGGCCATCACGGTAACACACTCAGTTGATTCATTTTAATTAATTAAGGTTCAAGTTATCTACAACCGGACATTAACAAATTCCCATCTGCCCATAACCGCGGGCACGGCTTTCGAAAGTTCAAATCCCTGCAGGGGAGTCCCAACTTAGCCCATGACAATCTCTCACGGTCAACGAAGGAATAGACCTCCTCCCAAGACGTTCCGATCAGACTTGGTATCTTGGTAACTCAAGACACTTCGATAGGTTAAAACAAGACCAGCAACACCGCCCGAATGTGCCGACAAATCCCGATAGGAGCTGCACATATCTCTTTCTCAGGGCACACTCAGATTGTCCTAGGTACGGGTAGGCCAGCCCAGAGTTGCCCCTGGTGGCCACCGGTAGCTGACAGGTGGACCTACACTCAGAGGAGCACTGGCCCGGGGGGGGGGGTTAAAATAAAGATGACCCTTGAGTCTGCAGAACCCAAGGGAAAGAAAAGGCTAGGTGGAAAATGGTAAAACCAAAGTTGGGCATTGCTGGAAAAGCTTTAAACAAGGCGAACTATCAAGGGGTTCCCAGTATAACCCAACCACGTAAGGAACGCAAAATCCGGGAACATAACACCGATATGACGGAAACTAGGGCGGCAAGAGTGGAACAAAACACTAGGCGAGAGGCCGAGCCTTCCACCCTTTACCAAGTATATAGATACATTAAGATAACATATCAATATAATGATATCCCAACAAGTAAATAAAAGATGTTCCATCAAGGAATGGCCTCCAATCTTCACCTGCAACTAGCAACGCTATAAGAGGGGCTGAGCAAAACGGTAACATAGCCAATCAACGGTTTGCTAGGACAATGGTGGGTTAGAGGTTTGACATGGCAATTTGGGAGGCTTGCAAGCAAGTGGTAGGCATCGTAGCATTGGCATAGCAAAAGAGCGAGCAAACTAGCATAGCAAAGATAGTAGTGATTTCGAGGGTATGATCATCTTGCCTGCACAGTTGTCAGAGTTGACTGGATCCTCGAAAGCAAACTCAACGGGCTCCTCGTTAGCGAACTCATCTCCCGGCTCTACCCAAACAATACAAACAAGCAACAAGGATACAATCAACAACGTGCAAGGATCAAACAAGATGATGCAACGATGATATGCTATGCGGGATGCGATGCGGGATGCAAAATGCAAGATATGATAGGAAATGCATGAACCTGGCCTCAACTTGGAAATCCAAGTGTGCCACTAGAAAGATGAGATGAGATCGCTTGAAAACGATATAAAGAACGCCGGAATCAGAGTTACGGTTTGGAAATGGCAAGCGATTCAAATATGGCACCGGTCTGCGATTTACAGCAAGTAGGCATCTAAATGCAATGAAATGAACATGCTACAGCGCCCAAACATGACAACAAAATACATGGAAGGGATGCACACAAGATGTTTAACAAAAGTCTAGCACTGAGCTACGGCCAATTCATCAATTAACAAGTTCAAACAAGCATGGCAAAAATGCATATGACAAACAGATCTCAGACTTAGTGAAATTAACACTTGTCTGGAATTTCAGATCAGGTAGCCCTCTTAGGAGCAACAAAACTACATGCTACAGGACCTGATCATGGAAAAGTAAAGCATGGCATGGAGCTACTCAAAGAGCTTAACAAAAGTCCCTTAGTGACCTTGAGCCAAAAGGGATCAGAAAATACAATTGCAAGTACGTGAACATAGCAAAAACATAATCAGTTTTCATACTTAGTGAAAACTGGCACATGCTGAAATATAACTCAAGTAGGCATGTTTACGAGCTCGATGCACTCACTATGGTGCAAGTCATGGCAAGACAAGCATACATCCATCAAGAAGGCACAAAATGCAAGCTAGACATGGCAAGAACAATAGCATAGCATGCACGGATCAACTACAACATCATCGGCAAAATTGCAAACAAGTTGACAATCTGCCCAGATTCACAAAGTAGCAAAAGTAGAGCTCGATTAACTCAAGCTAGGTTGCTCCATAATTGCAAACAAAGACATGGATGGATAGGGAACTACAAGATTAACAAAACATCCTTACTGATCATCCTCAAAAGAGGCACGGATCACTAGGAAACAACATGAACATATGGCATCGTGAGATAAACAATCCCAGGACTTAGTGAAATTACTAAGTCCCTGAAAACAGATTTACCGAGTGCCTCACTTTGCAAGCTTGCACTAGTCACCTCACACATCAAAAAAATACATGGGTTGCACCACTGGAAAGATGACAAAACCCTTAACAAAACATATGTAGAGCATCAGGGCATATCATGCACACAATAATCATGGCAAAAATGACAAAAGTGCTAAACGGAGTAGTAGATCTGACAATTAACTCAAGTAGCCCTGTTCTAACAGCATTTAGGGCATCAAGATGAACTCAAATGAAAATGATGCAATGGAATGAAATGATGTACTCTCTGAGATGAACATTTTGATATGCTATATGCATGAATCGGAGCTACGGATGCAAAGTTACAGAGCCGTGAACAGGAGCACTTGGATCTGAGATTTGAGGACTTAGAAAAAAACACCTCGCGAGAAAAAAAAACAACTCTGGTGAGAAGAGGCCGGTTCCTTCGTCTCCGGAGACAGCGAGGCTCAAGCGCGGCGGGGGGAGGCCGGGGAGCAGCCGGACTCCGGCGGGGCGGCCGGATCCGACCCCGAGAGGCGCGGGCATGGCGGATCGGGGCGGCGGCGGTCGGATCGAGGCGGCGGCGCGGTGGATCGAGGCGGCGGCGCGGTGGATCGACGGCGACCAGCACGGCGGCGGGGCAGCACCGGCGACGAGGAGGTGAGGCGGGCGGCCGGCTCGGGCTGAGGAGGAGGCAGGCGGCGGTGATGGGCTTGCGGGGGCCCCGAGCGGGCCTCGCGGGCCGCGGCGGCGGCTGGCGGCGGCGCGCCACGTGGCAGCTTGCCACTGGTGCGGGCGGGCGGCGGCGATTTTGTCCGGCCCGGACGGACGTGTCCGGCCGGCGCGGAGGCAGAATTAGGGTTTTCGGGGGAGAGGAAGATCCGGATTTCAGGGGTGTTTAAATAGGCATAGGGGAAGCTAGGAGAGTACAAATGAGGTGCGGTTTTTGGCCACACGATCGTGATCGAACGCTCTAGATGATGGAGCAGAGTTTAGTGGATTTTGGGCCAAATTGGAGGGGTGTTGGGCTGCAACACACACGAGGCCTTTTCGGTCCCTCGGTTAACCGTTGGAGTATCAAACGAAGTCCAAATGGTACGAAACTTGACAGGCGGTCTACCGGTAGTAAACCAAGGCCGCTTGGCAAGTCTCGGTCCAATCCGGAAATTTTTAATCCCCACACATGAAAGAAAGCTAGAAATGACCACCGGAGGAGAACGGAGCGCCGAAATGCAAAACGTACAACGGGGAAAAAGCTCGAATGCATGAGACGAACACGTATGCAAATGCAATGCACATGACGACATGATATGAGATGCATGACAACGACAACAACACACGGAGATAAAAACCCGAACCTGAGGAAATAAATATAACTTAACGCCGAAAACGACAAGAGTTGGAGTATAAATTGGGAAAGTTACATCCGGGGTATTACATTAGGTTGCTGTAGTAATCATGTTTTATTGCTTCCGTTTAGATAAAGTGCCAAGTAAGACCTTTGGGATGGCTTATGATGATACTTGATTTGATCTTGCTGAAAAACAGAAACTTTTGCGCTCAGGAAAACAATTCTCATTTCTAACACAAGCGTGATAAAGTGCTTATTCTTTTTGCAGAAGATTAATAGAAAAATTGCATAGGTTGTCCTAATTTTTCAGAATTTTTGGAGTAGCAGAAGTATGGTTGGAGTACAGATTACTACAGATTGTTCTGTTTTTGACAGATTCTGTTTTCAATGCATAGTTTGCTTGTTTTCTAATTTCCACGGCTTATATTTCTATAACACCCACGATGCGGCTATATCTCCCACATGTCAGGGCACGACTTAGAGGCATAACCGCATGGTAGGCATGTCGCAAGAGGGCTAATCTTTACACATCCCATGTACTGAATAAGAAAGGGATAAAAAGTTGGCTTACAATCGCCACTTCACACAATACATAAATATAGCATACATCATCCAGAATGTAATCAAGGTCCGACTACGGGACTAACATAAATAAAGACAACCCCAAATGCTAGATCCCCGATTGGGCTCCACTACTGATCAGCTGGAAACGAAACAACACAACAACACGATCTTCATCGGGCTCCCACTTGTGCTCGGTTGTGTCACCTGCAGTGGTATCATCGGCACCTGCAACTGTTTGGAAGTATCTATGAGCCATGAGGACTCAGCAATCTCACACCCGCGAGATCAAGACTATTTAAGCTTATGGGTAGGAAAGGTTAGGAGGTGGATCTGCAGCAATCACTAAGCATATATGGTGTCTAACTTACGCAAATAAGAGCGAGGAGAGAAGCAACGCAACGTTCATGAACTAGAAGTGATCAAGAAGAGATCCTGAAACTACTTACACTCAAACATATCTCCAAAACCGTGTTCAGTTCCTGGATTCCGCCGTGTCAAGTTCTCTACAACCGGATATTAACAAATTCCCATCTGCCCATAACCGCGGGCACGACTTTCGAAAGTTCAAACCCTGCAGGGGTGTCCCAACTTAGCCCATCACCAGCTCTCACGGTCAACGAAGGATATTCCTTCTCCCAGGAAGACCCAATCAGATTCGGAATCCCGGTTACAAGACATTTTGACAATGGTAAAACAAGACCAGCAAGACCGCCCGATGCGCCGACATCCCGATAGGAGCTGCACATATCTCGTTCTCAGGGAAACACCGGATGAACACTACGTACAACTAAAACCAACCCTCAAGTTTCCCCGAGGTGGCGCTGCAAGTGGCTCTGTTTCGGGCCAACACTTAGAGAAGCACTGGCCCGGGGGGTTAAAATAAAGATGACCCTCAGGAGCGCGATTCCCAAGGGAAAAGTAGGTTGTGGTGAGGCAAATGGTAAAACCAAGGTTGGGCCTTGCTGGAGGAGTTTTATTCAAAGCGAACTGTCAAGGGGTTCCCATAACACCCAACCGTGTAAGGAACGCAAAATCAAGGAACATAACACCGGCATGACGGAAACTAGGGCGGCAAGAGTCGAACAAAACACCAGGCATAAGGCCGAGCCTTCCACCCTTTACCAAGTATATAGATGCATTAATTAAATAAGAGATATTGTGATATCCCAACATATCCATGTTCCAACATGGAACAAACTTCATCTTCACCTGCAACTAGCAATGCTATAAGAGGGGCTGATCAAGGCGTTGTTGTTTAGCTTAACCAACTATTTTAGGGTATCCAACACAAATTCTTGGAGAAAGGTTGGTCACAAGAAACCAACTTGATCACGAACTCAACATAGCGGTCAGGTGACAACCTGGTAACACTTCTGAGAAGACATTCGGAAAATCACGAACCACCGATATGTTATTAAGCTCGGGAACAATCTTGCTTCTCAAGGCAAGACGACATGATCATAAGAGCAAGGGATTCAATCCTAACTCAAAGATCGAAGAGTGCACCGGAAATAAGGACTAGGTAGCACGATAAAATTTAGGGTGATGATTCAATAATCAACACGCTAAGGATAAGATTATTGTCCATTATATACCAAGCAACAGGGTTGCTAGGAGTATTGATTTCACACATCACAGTTTACTTGTCGGCATTCCGGTTACAACAACACGGGACCGAGAAACGAATAATGATGGCGAGAAGTATCACTGTATCAAGAGTTCATAGGAGGTTGTGCAATTTCTATGATATTCCTGACATAAAGAGGGCAATACTTCAGGGTAGAACAGAATCAAAAGCTGGATTGGCATTTTGATCCGCGGAATACAATTGCTTTGACCCAATCCTAGATATGGATGAGGTACTGGAGTTTGTTTCTCCTAGTCATTCCGGAATAGAATGGCTTGACAGATCACATGAATAATAGGCATCGATAACACCAATGCACAACTACTCTTGACCAACAATTGATAGATGAAGGTCAGATAACAGCTAAAGAGGGACAACTCAAAGGGACATATATCTTACTGAGTTGTGGATGCATAGCTTAGTATGTCGAGCAAAGCTCAACATTTCTTCCGGATAACCCATGCAGAAAGGTAGAGCTGGCAGATTCACAATATAGAATCGAGAACTCATCAAGAGCACTCTGGTTGTGATTGTTCGGTTCAACGAGAAACTTCTGCCATAAGTAGTTCATGGTATTTGGAAGAAGGAAATACCACGAACCTCGAGCACTATCGTAAAGGTTACTAATATCCTAAAGGAACTAGCAAAACTATCAACATGAAGTAAGTAGGGTGAATCTCGGGTTCATAAACCCAGGAATAGAATACCTACTACTAAGTAGCATCACGGGATGCTATTGGGAATGGTGGCCAGAATCATCACACTGGGAATATAAAGCATGGCTAGATTATGGGTGGTTCTCTAAGATGCCTAGGGTCATAATAATGGCTCCAACATATATGTCGAGGCAATAAAGTACCTCAACTCACCGATTAGTGTGGTTGAACTGGCCCATAGGGACACCAGGAACGGAAAGAAGGGATTTGCAAATGCATCAGACTATTTTGAAACCTGGGATGACTCGGATAGCATAACGGTTGTAAATGCTCAAAATGATTTGAGACATCATGAAAAAATGGTGGCATAACCACTCAACATCACAATATCAAGGTTCTGATGCCAGCTATGACATATGGAAGTAGTAGGAACTGAACTGAGGCTTGAACTCAACAATCCTAGGCAACTACGGTTTAGTAACACGTCATCCTGAGAGATAGAAGAGAAGCCTAGTTCTTAACCCCGTAGAAAAGATAAGATGACTCAGATCAGAAGGTCATGAGGATAAGGAGTAAAAAGAGCCTTATGTTCCCATCCACAATCAATTCCCTTATATAACTAAAGCATTTCTAGACTCAACTTCGACCGGTTTGGCTTGGTAATCCTACAGGCAGTCAGGCTCTGATACCAAAGCTGTCAGGACCCCGATTCCAAGTCACATCGATCTAGCCGGTAACACCTCATATCACCTTGCGGCCTCACGCATGGTATTCCCATGGGTGTCGCCTTACCATGGCCCGAGACCGTTTGCGCCTTTTGGCTCACGTATATGATAGTATCGCTAGCATCCATATGACAGAGAACCCGGGCCGACATGGCTAGTCGTGAACCCAAAGCGGCACCAACCTGTGGGGACAGGCATACATGAATCACATCGAGCATGTCGGTCAGCAGCGTGTGAATCCGGGCTGTATCACTGGGCAAACAGGACTCCGGGAACCCGGGTTGTAGCAGGCTAGGCAGGACTCCGGATGTCACCGCGTGATATTTCCCCGAAGGGACAGACATAGGAACGAAGTGAAACACATGCCGGCCAGTCAAGTGTCCTGAGAAGTAGTGCTGGGCTAGCAGGACTCCAGTGAACCGGGCTGTAGCGGACTACTATGGCTCATGGAAGCACTAGACTACATTTCCCCATAAAAGAGGCTTCCAAGGATAAACAACTAGATTGTCGGATCCCACACATACCAAGCATTTCAATCATACACATAGTATGCTCGATCTGTGTAAATACAACATGGCATCACAACATAACTCTACGAATCAAGTATTTATTCATTAGGCTCCGAGGAGCGAGACATTACAAACATGGGTCTCATGACCCAACAATCAGATCATACAAGTCAAAGCACATGCGGAAGCTTAACATGTCTGAGTATAGACTTCTACAAATGAAAAAGGCTGAGAAGCCTGACTATCTACCAGATCCTGCCGAGGGCACAAGATCGTAGCTGAGGTATCAAGCTAATCGTCGAAGTCCACACGGAACTACTAGCGAGACTGAAGTCTCTCTGCAAAACATAAAATAAGCAAACGTGAGTACAAATGTACCCAACAAGACTTACATCAGAACTAACTACATATGCATCGGTATCAATAAAGGGGGTGGTGGAGTTTGACTGCAGCAAGCCAGCTTTGACTCAGTGGCTATCCTATACTACGACTGCGAGTAACTCTTTTGGGGTGGCGCACACGAGTCCACATATTCACCATATCAATACACCACTATGGATCCGCTCCTGTCTCCCTACGAGAACGCCATCCATAGCACTCACGCTTATCTTGCGCATTTTAGAGTATCCACTTTCACTTGTCTATGAACGATGCAAGGGGTCCAAGTTTCCATATCCGAGGAATCCGGCTATTCGAATAGATAATGATAACCCTGCAGGGGTGTACTTCTTCACACACACTCTCGCCACTTATCGCCCTGTACACGTCATGTACCTCGGCAACCTTCAAGTAGAAGCCGGGCTAGGGTGTCGGCCACGACCTGACTAACCACACAAGTCTCTCGTCTAGGTTTATCGCCTATTCGGGTTCCATCCGCAAGGAGATCCGGCCGGGGTGTCGCTCACGGCCCAAACGATGTGTACAGGGTTCCCAAGCCCACCATCCGGGTGCCACTTGGTACACCAGGCCACTATGCCTAGTCTGTCCCAAGCCCACCTGTACCGGGTGCCACTTGGTAGACTACTAACACTACCTACAAACACCAGAAACTAGTTGCAACTCCTGGACAAAGATCAGGTTGATTAATAAGTCGAGAGGGGCACTTAAGCATTCCAATGCGTGGTAGTAGCTGTTCATGGATCACAAACACAGAACTCAGTTCCTAAGGACGGCTGCAATGAGACAACCCACCATGTACTCCTACATGGCCTCTCACCGCTACCTTTACCAAATCGTGTTCACACACTTAGCTCTCAATAGTAGGATATGTTCACCACATTCCAATTCATCCCCGATGAATCAGACCTGACTCAACTCTAAGCAGTAGGAGGCATGACAAACAAACATGAATGAGTAGGCACATCAGGGCTCAAACAACTCCTACTCATGCTAGTGGGTTTCATCTATTTACTGTGGCAATGACAGGTCATGCAGAGGAAAGGGGTTCAACTACCGCAGCATGTAATAGTTGAAATGTTGTTGTCCTAATGCAGTAAAATAGAGAAGGAGCGAGAGAGTGGGATTGATTCGGAATGAACAAGGGGGTTTGCTTGCCTGGCACTTCCGAAGATAGTAAAGTTATTCATCGGTGTCATCGATCTCATCGTCGGAACGTTGTCTACTGAGAGGGGACAACTACCGGCAAACAAGGAAGAACACAATCAATGCGATGCAATAATATGATGCATGATTATGACATGGCAATATGCTGTTGATTGAGCTAATGCAACTAGCAACAAGTTAAATGGAGTTGGTTTGAACCCAAGATTCAAATTCAAACTCCATATGTGGATATTCAAATGCCAAACATACGATTTGCCCTATTCAGCAACTATAGGTTGTTCTAACATGCATGAATATGATACAGATGGATAGATTGGATTTTTCTGATCATTTCTCATATATAAATCTTTTCATTTGGAGTTACGGTTGAATTTCTATGATTTTTTTGAAGTTTTAAACATTTTCTGGGATTTCCTGAGTAAGAATAAATCCAGAAAAAACCTATTACTGCGTCATGCTGACCTCAGCAGGTCAACAACATCGTCCAGGTCAAACCTGACCAATGGGGTCCATTGGTCAGTGAAACAGTGCGGGTTTGTGTCACTGATGGGTGGGGCCAGGTCAACAGACACGTTAGCAAGTCAATACTGACGTGTGGCGGTCAACGTGTGACGTGGCCAGGTCAAACTGACGTGTGGGGCCTGTGGGGGTTAGTTTAATCTAAACGCAAATAAAACCTGGGTTAGTTAGGGCGTGGGGCCCAGCTATCATTGTCATAGGGTTAGACTAATAACATAATTAGTACTAATATAATCTGCCATGTCAGCAGTTGACGCCAGCGACCACAGCAATGGCCGGAACTCACCGGATTTGCTCGGGACGGTGGTACGGAGCACCGTTTCGCGCGTGGTTTGCGGCTACGGCGAGTTGGAGGTGCGGTGCATCTAAAGGAGGCAGCGGCAGGTGCCGCGATGCAGTGTAGCGGCAGCGGCGACGGGCGGAGCGGCGGCCGGAGCTCGGGCATTGATGAGAACGATGCCACAGAGCATGGGAGAAGGAACTGATGGTGGTGTTCGTCTCCTGGGAGGGTGCGGAGCTCGTTGGCTGGCCCGGACGTAGGTTGCAGCAGCTCTAGCCACGGCAGTGCCATGGCCAGCGGTGGCGAGCTCGGGAGCTTGCGGAAACGGCAACTAGAGGAGGTGCGAGGCCGGGGCGAGAGAGGGGTTTCGTTCGCGAGCTCACCACGGTACGATTGGAGTCGAAGAAGAGGCAGGAGAAGCGCTGTGGCCGGCGAATCGGCGACGGCGATCGGCGGCACCCGACGTTGAAGACGATGGCGTGGAAGCGATGCAGAGCTTCCCGGCTCGCGTGGCTCGACAATAAGGACAGGGCGTCATGGCGGTTCTTCCGGATGCGTCAAGCGGTCGAGGGGGAGGCATTGGCTATGTGAATGGCGGTGGCGGTCGGCGGCTGCGTTCGGACGCGAGCGAGGGAGCAGAGGAGGTGGGGAACCAGAGAGCAAGAGGAAAGTGAGGGGAGGCGTTGGGCGTCTCCGTGGCGTGGCTGGAAGCGCCGGGTCGTCGCGCTGGAGTAGGAGGTGGCATCGTCGGCCGCGCGTGTGCAGGCACGCAGCTGCTTCTCCTCCTGGCAGGAGGAAGAAGACGGTGTTGCCCTTATGGGTTGGGCCAGAGCAGGAGTTGGGCTAGGCAGGTAAGTCAGGTAAGGCCCTTTCCTTTATCTGTTCTATTTCGTCAGTTTTATTTCCTTTTATTTAAACTTGCCACTGTTTAAAATTTAGGAAAAATCAAAACAGTGCCAAATATCCTCTAAGTATAACTTATGTTGCTCATTGGACATTTCCAAATGCACATAAATTATCACACAACATTTAAAAACATATCCATATATATTTGAATATATTTTCAAATTCAAATAGAATATTGTTTTAAGTTTAGATACCAAATAATTCCTTAAAATGTTCCAAAATTTTGGTTTGGTATATAACCCTTGCCAAAATTCTCAAAACTATTTTTAGGAAATTTTGGATTCAATGAATGCAATTTAAAGGGTTCTTGCCCTTCTTTTAAAAGATTTTGAGGCTTTCAAATTCCCTCAATTCAAGTTTCTTCAATTTAAACATGATGCATGCTCAAGGATGGAACTATTACACTCAGATATTCTAGGGCTGTGTCATGATGAGTGGTGATTCTATCTGATTGGTGTGAAATATATTTCTTATGGTAATCATGCAGGAAATGCTTTAACCTCCTGAGTCGAACATAGATCGAGTCTTGTTCCAGTAACCCCCATACTTTTTTCGTACTACCACTTGTCCCTGCCATAGGTAGGGTACGGTTCAGTAAGTTGTCAACCCCTTCCCAGCACACACCGTACAGAGAGGCCATGGTGGAAGATACCGACTGCATCGGGTAGGCATGCCACCTGGTCCGGGGGCATGTGTGTTTCCGGTTGGAGCCGAGGGGGTAGCTCCCCTAGTTTGCGCGCGTTATAAATTTTGTGATCCCATGCTAGTCGAGGTTGTAGCCTCCCCACTTCGAGTTTTTCTTAACGGGTGTCGTGGGTGATTCCAGACATCGATAAGTTAGGCAGGTGTGTGCGGTCAGGTGTGTTTTCAATTAAAAGACCATAGACGGAATAAGTCCCGATGGGCTAGAGGAATCCTTTACTCGTGGGTAAAGAGTACACCCTCTGCAGAGACTATATCTATTCGAATAGCCATGTCCATGGTTAAGGACTACAGTCTGGGATGGGTCAAGTGTCGGTCTTAGTGTCGGTCTTCGGAGGAAAAACTGCTAAACCAGAACATGGATCATGACTTGTGACTCATGATGACTATGATTATTATGGACTAACCATTTACATTATTTGAATTATTGAGTATCCCTGGGACGATTCTACCTCCTGGATGTTCACTGCGATTACTCTCATATAAGCCCTTTATCTGGTGTCGCGGAGACGCCCGACTGTGGCAGGCTGGTTATTCATTTACTTTATAAGCCCTTTATGTGGTGTCGCGGAGACGCCCAACTGTGGCATGCTTGTTATTCATTTCCTTTATAAGCCCTTTATGTGGTGTCGTGGAGACACCCGACTGTGGCATGCTTGTTATTCATTTACTTTATTAGCCCTTTATGTGGTGTCGCACAGACGCCCGACTGTGGCGTGTTTGCTACTCATTTCCTTTATAAGCCCTTTATGTGACGTCGCTCAGACGCCCGACTGAGGCATGCTTTATATTATTATCCTTTCGAGGCGTCGCTCAGACACCCGATTGGTGCATTCTATTTCTACTCCCTTATCGCATATTCATGTTGTATATGAATAACCTACTTGCGTGCATCATGGATTTTTATTTTGTGACTGACGTTGTGATCATAGAATATTTCAGAGCATGATTATCATTTGTTATATTATACCTATGTTCATAATGTTTGCGAGTACATTCAAAGTACTCACTGGCTTGTCCCTGGCTATTGTCTTGGCCAAATTTCTTTCATGGAGAGGAGCGTTGCGATGACAGCCCTGGAACCTACGCAATGGTGATAGCAGCCTCACGAAGATAGGAGTTATCCTGGTCAGTTGTTCCTGTGGGAAATGGAGTGCCATAGACACTGATCAACCACAAACCGCTTCCGCCATCAGCCACTAGAAATATTGTGTTGTACTCACAGGCCAGAATGGTCTTGTACTACATATTTTGTATTTTGCTTGGAATTTCTGTATCAAGTTGGTGCCTCATCAGCTAACAGTAATCCTGGGGCTGGTGAGCACAAGGGCCATTTTCTCGGAAACTAATATCTCAAAAATCCGGTCCTGACAATAATGAAATGCGCCCCCCCGCCGCCGCCAGCGGGAAAAAAGCACGCCACCGCCCCAAATGAAACCTGCATAGTTGACTAAAAAATCAAAATAACAAATTCAGTCAAATATCAGGTGACTATGCACTAGCCAGACCGTACATGCAACGCACTGTGTCTTGTTTAGAAATCATAGGTGCTAAATACATAAAGTAATACCAAACTATCAAGATGACAAATTTTCGTATACACTATGTATCTTGTTACGGAATACTACTAATTAATTTCTCTTGTAATTTTGGAGCGAATAAATGCCATAATCTCGATATGGAGTATTACTAATTAATTCCGTCTGTGAATAATATTGGGAGCCAATAAAATGTCACAATGTTATTATGAAAAACTAATTAATTTCATATGGTTATTTTTAGGAGGGAATAAATGCCCTAATTGTGTATATGGAATACTAATAAACTTTTTATGGATATATTTCTAGTCTGTTAATCGATACCTACAGGATATTCCATGATGTGTGTATCATCCGAGGATCCTTATTAATTACAGAGAATTGTAAAAAGGAAACACGCCAAAGCAGGAATGAATAAAATGGCAAACATTGATACTCCAAGAATCAGCCATACCTCTATATAAACAGCAGAAGGAACCAGCAAAGTAGTACAAGTCTACAACCAAAAGGACATAGGAGAAGAGAACACTAAACAATTTCATTATGGCTCTAATCCGGATCAACACTGGTGTTCTGTGCTTGATGGCACTTTTGATGGTTTCTACCACTTTATTGTCGAGTGAAGCGTCAGGGAGGAAGATAGGTACATTTCTATTTACAAGAGCTTATCAACTGTACTATATATGAATTTGTGGTTTCCTGGAGCTAGATAAATAATTGATCCTATTGCATCATTCTGTGTTGCCAACGATATGAATGTTTCTTATGAAGTTTGATTGTTCAAGTTAATATATGCAAGTATTTTTCAAGAGAAAAGTGTTTCAACCGTGCCTAATAGAGTGAGGTGTTTAGTTAAATAGGCAAGTATCTTTTTCCTCATACTCGCAAAAAATAGATATAAAAGTATTTTTCCTCGTAGTGCAAACTTGTGCGTCGTGCTCGTCCTGTTATTGGAAAGTTATCATGCCTCATAGTACTTTAAACCTAGTGTTATTGAACAATGGCATGGAATGAAAGAGTTGTTTTCCTTGTGATTTTATGATCACCATTACAATTCTTTCGTGGTACGTATGGTTTCCATAGTACATAATAATTATATACCAGCCAGTAGTTGTTCTTCATGTGTTTGTATTAGCACTCAACTGCTGTCCTACTATTTGCATAGTACATTGATTTCACAGAATCCTAGTTTAAATACGAACAGCAAAAGGTTCTGATGGCACATTTTTTTATTGTTGTAGGAAAGGAAGCTAACATTGGCGTCGAGGGGCACCGTGAATCCTACACTCCATGTATGAATCCTTCATTTTGTAATGATATCTGCAACAGAGATGGTTACGGAGGTGGGACCTGCCGTGATGGTCACTGCGAATGCATCAGATAATTGCAGCAAGAAAATGACCAAGAATAATGTTTGGAAATAAAGATTCACTTGGGAGCATTATGAATTGTTTTTCTAGCTATAATAATTTAAATCCCACTTTTTTATTTTCCTACTCTTTGTACTTGAACCCGTATCATGGCCTTTTTTTAACATAGATGCTCACATACACGTGCATTGCACTCACCGTATTGGGACGATTTTTTGGCAAAATTAAAATTAAATCTACCACCGAAGTATAATTAATACTATGATTTCAACCAGAATGTTTTTTCCTCTAAATCTGGAACTACACACCAGATAGTGTCGAATCTTTTAAACTTAACCATACCTTCTGCAGACCTTGATGAATGGACTTGAATAATTCTGTAGCAAACAATCATCTTTGATACCAAGAGTTAGGACAGCTGGAAAACATATTATGGCTTATTGGCTATTGGGACCAAATAGATTCACTATTCTTTCACACAAAATAAGCGCATACCAATGGTCCATCAAACATATTCAGTTGGAAACTAACAAGCTGCAGCGTGTTTTTGTTCCTGGCTATCTACCACAACAATGTTTGCCCTTCTCCGACGAAGGATGGGTGATGACGACGGTGCACCTTTTGGCTAGCTCCAGTGCTTGTAGTTGTCGCTAAGTGGTGTATGGACTTGGATGTAAATTTTACTTCTGGTGTTCTTTGAACTACCTGACAGTTGGTGAATACTTCCTCGGTTGCATTTCTTGTAATTCCTCGTAATTTCATTTTTAGGCCTCTAGAGAAAAGGAAAGTATCTCTCTCATGATTTTATGTATCTCTTTGTAACGCCCCGAGTCCGACGCGCCAGGTGTCTTCTAGTTATTTTTCGTTGTTGCCATGACATTTTCTTGCGTGTTGCATTTTGCCATGTCATCATGTGCATTGCATCATCATATTTTTCAAAACTTGCATCTGGTCACTTTCTCCATTGTCCATTTGGACATCCGACACTCTCACATGCACCTCTTGCACCTTCTAGTTCTCGTTTCGTGAGCAGGATATAAACATTCCCGGCATGGGCCGAGATTTGTCGAGTGGCCTTTGTATATCACCGGTAGACCGTCTGTCAAACTTCATTCCATTTGGAGGTCGTTTGATGCCCCAACGGTCAATCGCGTTAACCGAAACCCCTCCTTCTCTTTGCAGCCCAGCACCCCTTCATAACAGCCCACTAGCCCATCTAAACCCCCTCCATGCTCTCCATCGTTGGATCACGATCGTGTGGGCGAAAACCGCACCTCATTTGGCCTATCCTAGCTCCCTCTACCTATATATAGGTCCTCCCTGTCCGAATTCGCAGTCCAAACCCTAGCCTCCATCTTCCCTCCATGCTGCCGGACACGTCCGTCTGCGCCGGACGCGTCTAGTGCCGCTGCCCTCGACGAATCGGAAGGCACCACGTCACCCCACCACCGTCTCCACCGCACGGGCCCGTGGGGCCCATCGCCGACCCGCGCCGGGCTGAACCGGGCCGCGCCTTGTGTCGGTGCTCGACCCGCCCGCGCCGCCGCCTTGCGCAGCCGCCGCGTCGCCGCCAGCTCACGCCGCCGCCAGCCCGCGCCACCACCGTTCGCGCCAGCTCGCGCCGCCGTCGCTGCACGCCGTCACCACTGAGGGAGTCCTGGACCAAGGGATCCTCGGGCGTCCGTCCTATCGATATGAGCCCGACTGTTGGGCCGTGAAGATATGAGAAGACCGAAGACTCTACCCGTGTCCGGATGGGACTCTCCTTGGCGTGGAAGGCAAGCTTGGTGTCGACTATGAAGATTCCTTTCTTTGTAACCAACCTTGTGTAACCCTAGATACCTCCCGTGTCTATATAAACAAGAGGGCTAGGTCCATAGATGCCCCGAATAATAATAGCCAGACTAGACTTTTAGGGTTTAGCCATTACGATCTCGTGGTAGATCAACTCTTGTAATACTCATATTCATCAAGATCAATAAAGCAGGAACTAGGGTATTACCTCCATAGAGAGGGCCCGAACCTGAGTAAACATTGTGTCCCTCGTCTCCTGTTACCATCAATCCTAGACGCACAGTTCGGGACCCCCTACCCGAGATCCACCGGTTTTGACACCGACATTGGTTCTTTCATTGAGAGTTCCACTGTGCCATCCTCAAAAGGTTTGATGGCTCCTTAAATCATCTACAATGACGCTGTCCAAGGGAAAGTCTTCCTACCCGGACAGATCTTCGTGTTCGACGGCTTCGCACTGCGGGCCAACTCGCTTGGCCATCCGGAGCAGATCGAATGCTACGCCCCTGGCCACCGGGTCAGATTTGGAAACTTGAACTACATCTTGGATATCCGTGGAGACTTGATCTTCGAAGGATTCGAGACCACGGCAGCCGCTCTCTGCCACCACGATGAACATGACCTAAATCTATCACCGGTCCATATGTAGGAGGTAGTACCTGTAGATGCTCCAGCCATAGATCCGGAGCAGATCGCGCCATCCAAAGACGGGAAGATCAACCTTGCCGCGGAATCCGCGGTCTTAGCAGTGTTGGAGCCGCACACAGACTTAACTTCAAGTGACATCTATGCCACCGGAAGTACGGACCCGCCTCCGGCTACAGGTTCCGAACTATGCACGTCTGCGCACATCGAGCACGATTGGTCATCGATCACCGAATTCAGTGCCGCAAACATCTTCCGGCATTCACCTCTGGGCGACGTGCTAAACTTGTTAAGAGTACTATGCTTAGCAGGGGGATCACAGCAGAACTCTATCCGGTTCGAGCTGGAGATTGATAACAGAAAATTTTGTGTCCCACCCACTGCCCACTTCATAAAAATTGTCGAAAACTTAACTGACTCGCTCGACTACGGCTCCGAAGACATCAATGGTATGGATGACGATGCCAATGAGCAACCGGGCCAAGACCCACCATTTACCAAACGCTGGACAGCCACCTCTTCCTACGACGTATACATGGTGGATACACCTAAGAGAACTAACGTCAACGAGAAAGCAGATCTAGTTGAGGACAAACCTCCTGTGATACAACCAAAACACTGGCGTCAGCGGCGCCGCTCTAAGTCGTGATACAGGAGAGGACAACAGTCCGGACGGTGCTGAAATCAGAGAAGATCCCGACAAAAGAACTGCCGAACAGGACAATCGAGAAAACGAGCAAGTTAGCCCCGACGAACAGGCCATAAACAACGACTCGGAGGACAGTAATTATCTTCCACTCTTCGAGGTTGAGGTGAGTCTCGGCAGCGAGGACTTTATCGTGCCTGAGGAACCTTAGGAGCAGGAGCTCTTCAAGCGCTGGCTAATAGCCACTTCAAAGAGCCTGAAAAAGAAGCAGTAACAGCTTCAAGCTGACCAAGATCTGCTCAACGACAGATGGACTGATGTCCTAGTAGCCGAAGAATACGGCCTCAAGCGCCTAGTCAAAATTTACCCGAAGCGCAAATTGCAACCTCAGTTCGATGAAGAGGCACCGGAGCCCATACCAGCGCCGCACAATGCGGCTAACCGACCACTACGTGGTCGGGACAAAGCGGCAACTCAAGCCGAACACTAGCCCGCCCCTCCTCAACATAAAGGCAGAGACAACACAGCTCGTGGTCACACATATGACCTTCAGCAGGTCCTGGACAACAGAGCAGGACATACCAGATCGATCTACGGATCGCGAGGACGTGCCCCGACACGTGACAACGGCTATCTATTCAGACATGACAAGCCTAGTCACACCCGGGCTGAATACCGCAGACAGACTCCATTGGAGCTACGTCACAATGTGGCCCAACACAGAGGCGCCGCACACCCTCTTTGCTTCACAGATGAAGTAATGGAGCATGAATTCCCAGAAGGGTTTAAACCCATGAATATCGAATCATATGATGGAACAACTGATCCCGTGGTCTGGATCAAGGATTTCCTTCTCCATATCAACATGGCCCGAGGAGATGACCTTCATGCCATCAAATACCTCCCGTTAAAACTCAAAGTTCCATCTCGGCACTGGTTGAACAGTCTGCCCGAAGACTCTATTGGCAGCTGGGAGGATTTGGAAGACGCCTTCCATGACATCTTCCAAGGCACATATGTCCGGCCACCAGACGCCGATGACTTAAGCCATATAATTCAACAGCCCGGAGAGTCAGCCAGGAAGCTCTGGACTGGGTTCTTAGTTAAAAAGAACCAAATCGTCGACCGTCCGGACGCGGAAGCCCTAGCGGCCTTCAAACACAGCGTCCGGGACGAGTGGCTTGCCTGCCACATCGGTCAAGAAAAACCAAAATCCATGTCATCCCTTACCCCTCGGATGACCTGCTTTTGCGTGGGAGAAGATAGTTGGCAACAGTGCCAGCGATCCTGGTACTTCCGAAGTATGAGACGGCAATGGAAAACCACGACGGAGCAAACACAAACGCTGCAATGATAATAAGAGAACGCGCGACATAGCGGTCAATGCCGGATTCAGCGGCCCCAAACCTGGTCAACAGAAAAGCCCATTCAAGGCAAAAAGAGACGAGCCATCCACCTTAGACAATATATTGGATCGACCCTGCCAGATTCATGGCAATCCAGATAAGCCAGCCACTCACACGAACAGAAGCGGTTGGGTCTTCAAACAGGGCGGCAGGCTCAACACCGAACATAAGAGGAAAAGACCACCTAATAATAGTGATGGCGAAGAGATACACCAAACAAATACCGAGGTTCAGAAGCAATTTCCCCCTGAGGTAAAAACAGTGAACATGGTATAAAACACACGCCCCTAGAGAGCAGCATGAGACATACTACCTCTGGACTAAGGATCATACTGCGTTCCCTCCAGCCGGAGTACAAGTCGACCTTATTAAACCGCATGCCTTGTCGGCCATTAAGCCACTAGTCTCCATTCAGCAGGACCAATCAATTATGGAGCTGGACTAGCAGTTCGGCCTCCGCCGTCCACCTCATACACCTGCGAAATCCATACCACACATACATAACTATGCACTCAAAACACCATGGGCATCGGCGGAGCCATAATACGGACGGGCCTACAAGTACTTCTATCACTCCGTTCTTTTCAATTCTTTTCTGACGACTTTTTCTTTTTTCCATTATCCTTTTACCATAGGTGACTCGTAGGCTGGACATCTCGCCGACTCCATTGGAGTTCCGGTTTGTACATTTCTCCAAAAGTTACTCCCTTTAAGGAGCCCCTTCATCAAGGAAAGGCGGCGCAGACGTGTGACAGGAGGTCCACAACAACTTTTACGACCGCACTCTCTATTTTGCGAGCCTGTAAAGTGCCTTCTACCTCAGCCATTGACCCTTGGTATGTCAAATTGCCAGGGTTGTGGCGTTATTATATACAAAACAATGATTGGCATGTCACTCAAGTTCTAGTGAATATAATTTATATCTTGTATTCACTTCTCTCTAAAGAACTATATTTTTCTCCTTGTGTTGTTTCACATGCTCCGCCTGGGGCTCGATATGGGAACATACTAAATTGCCAATAAGTCCGAACAACTTTATAGCATACTTCGGAGTCGCGAGTTTGGCCTTATATGCATTAGCTCCGAATCATGTCTTGGGTCCATAATTTGGTTGCCCGACTCCTGTGCTTGCTACCTTACGTTCCGCTCTATCGCTAAGGTAGTAAAGGGAGAACTATTGCGATTGTGCCCTGGTTTTCCCAAGCAAGAACCTTAGTAGAGAAAGCCGAAAACTGACTGTCATGATGTGGCGAGAGCTGGTCAACCACTCGATGACTTATTGGAATCTTTCGCGATTCCCTCCGTATTATACGAAGGACCTTTCTTAGGTCATACATGTGAATGCACCACATTGGGATAACAGCATACATAATAGGGTTTATATCGTAAACCCACCATAAAACTCCTACGGCTTAGTGAAAGTGTTAACGCCCTATTGTCCGGTTGCCTCATTCACTACATTGACACCTCCATTCATGGACCAAGACGTTGGGTTAAGAGTGATCGTATGCTTTCCCGAACACCCTCGTATTTCCTATGTGGGGGATGAAGTCGACGACTGGAAAACTTTCAGATTATACAAACAATGGCCGCACAGGAGGAACCAAACACTTTTAAGCAAAAATCATAATATTATCATTATAGTGTCCTTCACAATTCAATATATTTCATTCAAATATCATATCTTTGGAGCACTGAGCCTCTATCAACCGGTCACCCTCTAAGACGTCCTCGAAATAGTTTTTAGGTGCGTGATGGTCCTTACCCTTGGGGGGACTCCTCGCGGCAACGTTAGTGGCCTTCATCTTTGCCTAGTATGTTTTGACATGGTCAAAGGCCATCCGTGCACCTTCAATGCACGTCGAACGCTTAACGGCGTCGATACGCGGCACCGCATCCACAAGCCGCTGCACCAAACCGAAGTAACTATTCGGAATGGGCTCTGTAGGCCACAGCCGGACTATGACGTCCTTCATGGCGGAACGAGATATCCTATGGAGCTCGGCCCATTGGGCCATCTATTCATTTAATAACAACTGACGCTTTGGCGCGCCGAACTGTGACCAAAAAATCTTCTCCGTGGCTCACCCTTCTTGCACTTGGTAAAATTGCGATGCATCGGAGGCACTCTTCGGCAGGTCTAAAAGAGGGTCCGGAGAACTCCACATTTGGTTAAGCGGGGAATACTTTGGATCGCCGAACTTTGTCTGTAATAAGAAAGGCTTGCCAGCCGCTATATCCCCAGCTTGCCGGATCTCTTCCCAAACTTCCCTAGACTCAGACTGTGCTTGTTTCGCTTCTTGCAAGGCCTTGTCGAGATTGGCTGTTCTGGCCTTGTTATCTTTCTCAAGGAATTCACACCGGACGGTGGTCTCCTCCAGTTTGCGCGCCATGGTAGTAATTCTTTCCTCACATTGGTGCCGAATAGTCTGTTCGGTTTTTAATTCTTCAGCCACCTTATGGGTAGCCAGATTACTCACCCGGGTTTGTTCCTTGGCAAGGACAAGCTCAGCCCGAAGGGTGTCCACCGCAGCAGCACCATGTGTAGTTACGCATGTCTCATTATATAATTCTAGCTTCACGCTCATGTTATCATGCATAAATATACTGGTTGACCCAAAAACATACCTTGCGCCTCGTCAAGACGCTTGTTGATCAGCGTGATGTCATCATCCGCCTCAACAGTCTTCCGCTGCAGATCCGCAACCTCCGCGGATCGGGCAGTTGCAGGGGAAGTAATAGCCTGTGTTACAAGTAGTCATATTATTTCCTGGATAAATATTTTTGATACTCTGATTGCCTCCCTTGGGGAGCCTATTAGAGTCCCAGGGGCTACTATCTATACATAGGAGTATTTTGTGAATAAACACAAATTGAAAGCATTACACACACACCTCGAAACCTCTTAGCAGAATTGTGAAGGCTTCATTCAATCCGCTTTTCGTGGAGAGGACCTTTTTAACCACCGTACCATCAAGTTACGATGGTCTTCGGAGACGGATGCCTGTCGTAGCATGTTCGCCAATATATCTGACGTTTCTGGGTCTCCGGAAGCAGCCGTAGCAAAACGGCCTCCCTTCAAAGGGATCCGTTCATTCGTCCCTAGAGTTGTCTCTGGCTGAAAGCCGGACAGTCCAGGGCCATCATTGTTGGTCCCCGGACCCTAGGCTACCGAAGCATCATATTTGGCTTGTGTTTTCATCACCCCTAGCATCGCTTGCAGGTCAGGAGAGACCCTCCGGGACGACACCTTGAGGTCACCCACCTTATTGGGCGAGGAGACTGGTGGAGGCGTCTCGCTTTCCATCATCTCTGGGAGAAGGTCTCCTGAGGAAGATGATTGTTGAGAAAGATTGTGCGCCAAGCTGCAAAGAACATACATTTTAGATGTTACCCTGGTCACAGGGGAGGAACGAGGTATGTGTAAATCGCCCTTGTTAGCTTACGATTTAGGCTTGGCCTCACTAGAGAACTGCGCGATATTGTCGTCCTTCAAGCCTGAGCCGCCTGACAGGGGCATCTTGCCTCGCTTGGGAGCCTTTTCTTCCCAATCTTCGGAGACGTCCATTTTCTTGCCATGGGGGGAATGAATGTAGGCTTCCCCTTTACTTTTGCCTTCGGGTGATGGGATTTTTATCTCCCCGGACACGGCGTCTAAAATATCTTCGGGATGGAGGCCCTCTTTGGTCCTCCCGTTCCCCGTCTTGTCCTCCTTTGCAGGCATCTGGTATGGTGCCGCGGCCGGCATCCTTGTTAATACGGAATCCGCTGAGACTTCGGGAAGGGGGGCCGAACACCTAATTAGTTCCGCTTTCTTTATCCAGCCCTCAAAGAAGATAATTTGTTCGGTAACATATCACAATATACTTAACTACAAAGTGTTCGAAAGACAAGTGCTTACCGGGGTGTCCGGACGGTTGCAGTCAAGGCCGACGTCTTCGGAGGTATCCGGCTAATGATTTCGTTTCCCAAAAAACATCTTCCACATCCCTTTGTGCGTAGCACCGAATAAGTGTTGGAGGGTTCGTGGCCCTTCCGGATTAAACTCCCACATGCGGAGAGGCCTACGCTAGCATGGCAAGATTCGGCAGATCAGCATTACTTGAAACACGTTGACAAGATCGATGTCCCTCTCAAGGAGGGTTCGGATGCGGCTCTATAGAGTCCACACTTCATCGATTGATCCCCAGGGCAGCCCCTTATTAACGCATGATGCAAGCTGTAATGGAGGGCCGGAACGGAATGCTGGTGTACCTGCCCACTTTGTGCTACGGGGTTCTATAACGTACAACCACTCTCGCTGCCATTGATTGGAAGCTTCGGTGAAAGAGCCTTTTGGCCAGGGAGTGTTGCTAAGCTGGCTTACTACAACACGGCCGCACTCCACTTGTTCCATGTCAACTACCTTTGGCTTTACACCAAAGGTCTTGAGGCATAAGCCGAAGTGTGGGGGGATTCGGAGGAAGGCCTCGCACGTGACAATAAACGCTGAGGCGTGAAGGAAAGAATCTGGAGCTAGATCATGAAAAAATAGTCCGTAATAAAATATTAGCCCCCGAACAAAGGGGTGGAGAGCAAACCCTAGCCCTCGGAGTAAGTGAGAGATAAAAAAACCCTCTCGCCAGATCTGGGGGTCGGAACAACCTGTCCTTGAGCAGGGAGCCTGTTGTGGATCTCCGTGGTTAGGTATCTGGCCGCCAGAAGCTTTGCAATATCCTCCTCTGTGACGGAGGAAGCCACCCATCGACCTTGACGGCTGGGTCCGGACATGATGGGGAAGCTTCGAGCAATGAGGTCGAACCTTGGGTGCTAAAACTCGAGGTTGGGAAGGTTGAGGAGAGGTTTGGCGTAAAGGGACAGTCCTTGGTTCCTTTATAAACGCAGCGGGTATTGAACGGCTCCTCCTAAGCCTAAGAACCTGCCTATTTCCAAGGATCCCGCAATAGGGGGACACGACCTCTGCTTCGACAAAACGTGCCAATAAAAAACGCGCCTCGAATGTGGAACAGGAAATGGTTCGATATAACAACTTGACAGATGTGATGTCATCTTATAAAACAGTTGTCAGCAGATAGGAATCGTGAAATATTATATTCCCTGTTGTCGTGTGGGGTACTTGTGTTGCAGATCCGGACACTATCTTGGAGAATTCGGAAAAGTGGAACCCGCCTTGCAATGCAGAAGGCAATCTGCGCGTCAGACACAACACCATTGAAGCCTGGTTCAGGGGCTACTGAGGGAGTCCTGGACCAAGGGGTCCTCGGGCGTTCGACCTATTGATATGGGCCAGACTATTGGGCCGTGAAGATATGAAGATCGAAGACTCTACCCGTGTCCAGATGGGACTCTCCTTGGCATGGAAGGCAAGCTTGGCGTCGACTATGAAGATTCCTTTCTTTGTAACCGACCATGTTTAACCCTAGATCCCTCCCGTGTCTATATAAACCGGAGGTCTAGGTCCGTAGATGCCTCGAATAATCATAGCCAGACTAGACTTTTAGGGTTTAGCCATTACGATCTCGTGGTAGATCAACTCTTGTAATACTCATATTCATCAAGATCAATCAAGCAGGAAGTATGGTATTACCTCCATAGAGAGGGCCCACACCTGGGTAAACATTGTGTCCCTTGTCTCCTATTACCATCGATCCTAGATGCACAGTTCAGGACCCCCTACCCGAGATCAGCCAGTTTTGACACCGACAACAGCGCCTCGCCGCCGGATCCTCGCCACGCCACCGCCGCCCTTCCCAGAGCTCGCCTGCGCAGACTTCGCCCCTCGACGGAGAGCCTCGCCGGCGTCCTCCTCCTTCGCCGGATCCGGAGGTGGACCAGATCCACCGGTTCGCCGAACCAAACGTCGCCTCCGTGCCCGGATCCCTCCGTCCCGCTTCTCCTCATCCCGCGTTGACTTATTCGGAGGGTATAATTTCTGCTAAGTCCCTAGATTCAAACATCATGTGTGCATGTTCATCATGTCGTAACTTCACGCATATTGCTCCATTTTGCATGCATGTTATGTCAAATTGTTCATCTATGAATGATCTACATGATAGTGTCATTTGCATGCATGTTAATGTTAATCTTGATGCCTTAATCATTGTTGCAAGAGTGCCATGTGCTGTTAACTGCTGAAAATTGTTATAACTTGCTGATTTGTCTTTTTCATAGTATTTTGTGTGTTCGTCTTTTTAGCATCATGTCAACATGGTTTAGGAGCATCTTCATGCCATCTTTACAGAGGGGCAATCCATGTATTTTTATGTGCCTTGTGGTGACTAGCAAAAGCTTGTGAAGTCCATAAATATTACATTGTGATGTCATGTTAGTTTGATGCTACCATCTATTCCATGCATAATCTGGAGATGGCTAGTTGACATGTTTTGATGTTCATGTTATGCTCTATCATGCCATTCCATTTGATGCCTCATATATGTCCTGTAGCATATGTTTTCATTGCCATGAACATGCCTAAATGATGCTCCAGTTTTCTTTTAACTTCATGATGCCATGTTGTGAGCTTGTTATTAATTAAACTATGTCTCTTTTGGAGGTGCTCCAATTACATGATTTGAAGTATTCTATGAGTACTTTGTCCACATGCCAAGTTTGATAATTTTATACTTCATATGGTGTAACACCCACGATGCGGCTATATCTCCCACGTGTCGGAGCATGACTTAGAGGCATAACCGCATAGTAGGCCGCAAGAGGGGTTATCTTTACACATCCCATGTACTGAATTTGAATGGGATAAAGAGTTGGCTTACAATCGCCACTTCACACAATACATAAATATAGCATTACATCATCCAGATACAATCAAGGTCCGACTACGGAACCAAATAAAGAAAGACAACCCCTAATGCAATAGATCCCCGATCGCCCCAACTGGGCTCCTCTATCGATCGTTAGGAAAAGACACATAGTAACGTCCAGAATCTTCATCGAACTCCCACTTGAGTTTGGTCGTGTCCCCTGCACTGACATCATCGGCACCTGCATCTGGTTTTGGAAGTAATCTGTGAGTCACGGGGACTCAGCAATCTCACACCCTCGCGATCAAGACTATTTAAGATTATGGGTATGAGAAGGTAGTAGTGAGGTAGGGCTGCAGCAAGCACTAGCATATATGGTGGCTAAATTACGCAAATGAGAGCAAGAAGAGAAGCAAGGCACGGTCGAGAAGCTATAAAGATCAAGAAGTGATGCTGAAACTACTTACGTTCAAGCATAACACGAGACCGTGTTCTCTTCCCGGACTCCGCCGAAAAGAGACCATCACGGCTACACACGCGGTTGATTCATTTTAATTAAGTTAACTTTCAAGTTTTCTACAACCGGACAATAACAAATTCCCATCTGCCCATAACCGCAGGCACGGCTTTCGAAAGTTCAAAACCCTGCAGGGGTGTCCCAACTTAGCCCATCACAAGCTCTCACAGTCAACGAAGTATATTCCTTCTCCCAGGAAGACCCGTCAGACTCGGAATCCCGGTTACAAGACATTTCGACAATGGTAAAACAAGACCAGCAAGACCACCCGTTGTGCCGACAAATCCCGATAGGAGCTGCACATATCTCGTTCTCAGGGCACACCGGATAAGCTAAGCGTACAGGAGCCAACGTAACCCAAGTTGCCAAAGGACGGCCCCACACAGTGCTCTAGTTTGGACCAACACTCAGAGGAGCACTGGCCCGGGGGTTTAAAATAAAGATGACCCTTGAGTCTGTGGAACCCAAGGGAAAAAGGCTTAGGTGGCAAATGGTAAAACCAAGGTTGGGCCTTGCTGGAGGAGTTTTATTCAAGGCGAACTGTCAAGGGATTCCCATTATAACCCAACCGCGTAAGGACCGCAAAATCAAGGAACATAACACCGGTATGACAGAAACTAGGGCAGCAAGAGTGGAGAAAACACCAGGCATAAGGCCGAGCCTTCCACCCTTTACCAAGTATATAGGTGCATTAAAGTAAACAAAATATAATAATGATATCCCAACAATAATCATGTTCCAACAAGGAATAAACTCCATCTTCACCTGCAACTAGCAACGCTATAAGAGGGGCTGAGCAAAGCGGTAACATAGCCAAACAATGGTTTGCTAGGAAAGGTGGGTTAGAGGCTTTTCATGGCAAATGGGAGGCATGATATAGCAACTGGTAGGTATCGCAGCATGGCAATAGAGCGAGCAACTAGCAAGCATAGATAGAAGTGATTTCGAGGGTATGGTCATCTTGCCTGCAAAATTCTCTGAGTTGACGAAAGCTTGATCCTCATAAGCGAACTCAACGGGTTCCTCGGTCACGAACTCATCTCCCGACTCTACCCAAGGCAAGAACACAATCAAAGGAAACCACAATCAACCATGGTGCAATGCGCAAGCAACATGATGCAAAACACGGCATGACATGCGGGATGTGATATGCAATGCATATGCGTGCTCCGGAAGGAAAAGATTGAACCAGGCCTCAACTTGGCAAACCAAGTGCGCCGCTGGAAGGATGAGTTGGTTTCGGTCGATATCGATATAAAGATCACCGGAATCGAATGCACGGTTTGCAAATGGCAAGCAAAACAAGAATGGCACAATTCTGCGATTAACAGCACAATGCCATCTAGAATGCAACAAGAAACTAAGCTACTGCACTACAACATAACAACAAAGTACATGGCATTGATCTACTCAAGATGCTTGACAAAAGATGAACACTGAGCTACGGCTAAATCTCACAATAGCAGGTTCAAACAAGCATGGCAAAAGGGCAAAAGATATCAGCTTCACAGACTTAGTGAAAATACTAACATGCCAGGAATTGACATCAGGAAGCAGTGTTTAGACTTAGCAGAAAACTGGACATGGCAAAACCAGAGTTATGAAGGCATCTTTGCGAGCTCGATTCACTCATCATGAAGCCATGCATGACAAGCTAAGCATACTACCAGCAAGAAGACATGATCATGAAGCTAACCAGAGCAAGAACAAACTCATAGCATGCATGGATCCACTACAACAACCTTGGCAAAATTGATTAACATGTAAGCAATTTGCTAGGAACATTTTATAGCAAACGTGGAGCAAGATTGAGTCATTCTAGTGCACTCCATAAATGCAAACAGGAGCATGGATGGATAGAGCATAACCATATGTCAAAATCATCCTTACTGAATATACACAAAAGAAGCATGGATCTCACTGTAGCAGCATGAATACATGGCATAAAAATAACAGCAGAGCAATGACTTAGTGAAATTCTAAGTCCCTGAAATCAGCAATATTACGAGAGCTACTTTGCATGCTTATGCTAGTCACCACATTGATAACAAAAATACATGGCATACACACCTGTAAAGATGGCATGACATAGCCCAAAACACATGTAAAGCTCATGCCCATATGAAGCACACAACAATTGTAGCAAAAATGACAAATGCTCACACTCTGCTAAGAAATAGGAACTAACATTTTATAGCACTCTTGCACCCACGAGTTGGGAATCAAGATGGACTCAAAGAAGCAGGTCACAATGGAACAAAATTAAGAGCACATTAAGATAAACATTTCGATATATGGCACGCACAAAACGGAGCTACGGATGAGCAGTTATG
Organism: Triticum urartu; assembly: GCF_056163025.1. Taxonomy (NCBI): domain Eukaryota; kingdom Viridiplantae; phylum Streptophyta; class Magnoliopsida; order Poales; family Poaceae; genus Triticum; species Triticum urartu. Next base: position 424,775,304 of record NC_141873.1, on the reverse strand, counting down.
GCATGTTGAACAGTGCTTGAAAATGTAGCAGATGAAAATGACTGGCAAAAATTGGGTCAACCTCTAGGGTTCAGATTTGGATCTGGCGCGGTCCACGAGGTTCATCGGAGTTGCTCTCGCTAGAGATGTGGGACGCGGTGGCCGGAGGACGTCGGGGACGGCGGGGAGAGGCCGGAGCAGGTCGAGGCGCCGGATCCGGCGAGGACGGCGCGCGGTGGAGGAGCTTGGCTGCGGACCGCGGTGGAGTCGGTGGCTGACGGCGGCGGCCAGAGCACGGAGGGCGGAAAGCCTCCCGGGCAGCAGCGCGCGCCAGGAGGCAGGCGGCGGGGTCGGAGATGGAGGTGCGGGGGTGCGGGCGAGCGGCGCGAGGAGGCGGGCGGCGGCGCGCGGGCCTCGGGGGCTCGACCTGGGCTCGGGCGGGCCGCCGGCAGCGGGCAGCGGCAGAGGGCCACATGGCAGCCCCTGGTTGGCGGGGCAGCGGTGGAGGACGCGTCCGGCAACGCCCGGACATGTCCGGCGGCGGCGGGGGATGAAATTAGGGTTTTGGACTGCCGGATTTCATGGGGGGAGGGATCAATTTATAGGTAGGAGGAGTTTGGAGTGTCCAAATGGAGAGCGGTTTTTGGCCATGCGACCGTGATCGAATGGCCGAGAGGATGGATCGGTTTTGTATGGATTATTGGGCCATTTTGGAGGGGTGTTGGGCTGCACCACACACAAGGCCTTTACGGTTCCCCGGTTAACCATTGGAGTATCAAACAGACTCCAAATGGCACAAAACTTGACAGGCGGTCTACTAGTGGTGTACCAAGGCCGCTTGGCAAATCTCGGTTCATTCTGAGAAAGTTTAGTACCCGCTCATGAAAAGAGACAAAAGGGGGTGCCGGAGGACATAGGAGTGTCAGATCGCAAAACGGACAACAGGGAAAAAGCTCGGATGCATGAGACGAACACGTATGCAAAAGAGATGCACATGATGACATGATCTGCAATGAATGACATGGAAACATGCAAAACGAAGACAAAACCCAACCACGGGGAAATCTCATAACTTAGAGTCAAAAATGGCAAGAGTTGGAGTACAAATATGGTAAGTTACATCGGGGGTGTTACAACACTCCACCACTACGAAAGGATCTCGTCCCGAGATCTAGGACTGAAAGAACTCCAGATGTTAGGAACGAGGCGGTCCTCGCGCTCCCAGGTGGCTTCTCGGTCGGAATGATGTGACCCAGGTCTTCTTGGAGACCTGTTGCGAGTCTTGCACTCAGTTTCTTCAAGAATAGCAATGGGATGATCATGATAAGACAGGTCTTCTTCGAGATCAATCTCTTCAAAGTTGATGGCGCGGTCAGGAGCCTTGAAACACTTGCGAAGCTGTGACACGTGAAACACGTCGTTGATATGTCTCCAACGTATCTATAATTTTTGATTGCTCCATGCTATATTATCTACTGTTTTGGGCAATATTGGGCTTTATTATCCACTTTTATATTACTTTCGGGACTAACCTATTAACCGGAGGCCCAGCCTAGATTTGCTGTTTTTTGCCTATTTCAGTGTTTCGAAGAAAAGGAAATCAAACGGAGTCGAAACGGAACGAAATCAACTGGAGAAGTTATTTTTGGTAGGAAACCTACCAGATAGACTTGGACCCTACGTCAGAGATGAAGGAGGAGCTCACGAGGGTAGGGGGCACGCCCACCCCCCTGGGGCGCGCCCCCTGCCTCGTGGCCCCCCTTCGGTCCACCGACGTACCTCCTGCACCCATATATACCTATGTAACCTAAAACTTCCAGAACAGAGATTAGATCGGGAGTTCCGCCGCCAGAAGCCTCCGTAGCCACCAAAAGTCAACCGGGACCCTGTTCCGGCACCCTGCCGGAGGGGGGGAACCCTCACCGGTGGCCATCTTCATCATCCTGGCGCTCTCCATGATGAGGAGGGAGTAGTTCTCCCTTGAGGCTGAGGGTATGTACGAGTAGCAATGTGTTTGATCTCTCTCTCTCTCTCTCGTGTTCTTGAGATGATACGATCTTGATGTATCGCGAGCTTTGCTATTATAGTTGGATCCTATGTTTCTCCTCCCCCTCTTCTCTCTTGCAATGAATTGAGTTTTCCCTTTGGACTTATCTTATCAGATTGAGTCTTTGAAGACTTTAGAACACTTCATGTATGTCTTGGTGATCAACTTGCGGGTTTCGTGACATTGGGAACAAATGCATAGGGGTTGGAACACGTTTTCGTCGTGATTCTCCGGTGGAAACTTTGGGGCACTCTTTGAGGTCTTTTGTGTTGGTTGAATAGATGAATCTAATATTGTGTGATGCTTATCGAATAATCCTACCCACGGATACTTGAGGTGACATTGGAGTATCTAGGTAACATTAGGGTTTTGGTTGATTTGTATCTTAAGGTGTTATTCTAGTACAACTCTAGGGCTGTTTGTGACACTTATAGGAATAGCCCAACGGATTGATTGGAAAGAATAACTTTGAGGTGGTTTCGTACCCTACCATAATCTCTTCGTTCGTTCTCTGCTATTAGTGACTTTGGAGTGACTCTTTGTTGCATGTTGAGGGATAGTTATGTGATCCAATTATGTTAGTATTGTTGAGGGAACTTACACTAGCGAAGTTATGAACCCTAGGCCTTGTTTGAACGCATTGCAGTACCGTTTACGCTCACTTTTATCACTTGCTACCTTGCTGTTTTTATTATTTCAGATTACAAATACCTTTATCTACTATCCATATACCACTTGTATCACCATCTCTTCGCCGAACTAGTGCACCTATACAATTTACCATTGTATTGGGTGTGTTGGGGACACAAGAGACTCTTTGTTATTTGGGTGCAGGGTTGCTTGAGAGAGACCATCTTCATCCTACGCCTCCTACGGATTGATAAACCTTATGTCATCCACTTGAGGGAAATTTTCTACTGTCATACAAACCTCTGCACTTGGAGGCCCGACAACGTCTACAAGAAGAAGGTTGTGTAGTAGACATCAAGCTCTTTTCTGGCGCCGTTGCCAGGGAGGTGAGTGCAATCGAGTCTTTTAGTTTCTTGTTTTATCACTAGTTTAGTCTATAAAAGAAAATTACAAAAAATGGAATTAAGTTTGTCTCATACGCTTCACCTTTTTAATATATTTCGTGAGTATGATGGAAAGGATAATTGTGCTCAAGTGCTAGAAGAAGAAATCTATAAAATGTTTGGCACTAAATATTTGAATGATGAGCATGATTGCAATGTTCTTAGTATGAATTCCTTGAATATCCATGATGCTAATGATATGCAAAGCCAAAAGCTTGGGGAAGCTATGTTTGATGAAGATGATATTTTTTGTCCCCCAAGTTTTGATGAGCAAATTTATTATGATGAAAGCATGCCTCCTATCTATGATGATTATTGTGATGACATGTATGCTTTAAAGAATAATAATAACAATGAAACTTTTCATCTTGATCTTAATTTTCAATCACATGATGGTTATTTTGTTGAGTTTGCTCCCACTATTATTCATGAGAAGAATTTTGCTTATGTCGAGAGTAGTAAAAATTCTATGCTTTTAGATCATGAAAAGAATGCTTTAGGTGCTGGTTATATTGTTGAATTCATTCATGATGCTACTGAAAATTATTATGGGGGAGGAATATATGCTTGTAGGAATTGCAATAATATCATGTTTCCTCTCTATGTGCTTAAAGTTTTGAAGCTATGCTTGTTTTACCTTCCTATGCTAATTGATTATTGTTTCCATAAGTTGTTTGCTCACAAAATCCCTATGCATAGGAAGTGGGTTAGACATAAATGTGCTAGTCATATTCTTCATGATGCTCTCTTTATGTTTCAATTCTTATCTTTTATGTGAGCATCGTTGAAATCATCATGCCTAGCTAGGGGCATTAAACGATAGCGCTTGTTGGGAGGCAACCCAACTTTTTTTTTGTTCCTTGCTTTTTTTACTATTTAGTAATAAATAATTCATCTAGCCTCTGTTTATATGTGGTTTTATGCTTTTAATTAGTGTTTGTGCCAAGTAGAACCTTTGGGAAGACTTTGGGAAAGTCTTGTTGATCATGCTGTAAAAAACAGAAACTTTAGCGCTCACGAGAATTGCTTCCATTTTTATTTGGAGAGTGATATTTAGTTAATTCTTTTTGAATATGATTAATAGATAAATTCCTCAGGTCCAGAAATTTATTTGAGAATTTTATGAGTTCCATAAGTATACGTTTGATTCAGATTACTACAGACTGTTCTGTTTTTGACAGATTCTGTTTTCATTGTGTTGTTTGCTTATTTTGATGAATCTATGGCTAGTAAAATAGTTTATAAACCATAGAGAAGTTGGAATACAGTAGGTTTAACACCAATATAAATAAATAATGAGTTAATTACAGTACCTTGAAGTGGTGTTTTGTTTTCTTTCGCTAACGGAGCTTACGAGTTTTCTGTTAAGTTTTGTGTTGTGAAGTTTTCAAGTTTTGGGTAAGGATTCGATGGACTATGGAATAAGGAGTGGCAAGAGCCTAATATTGGGGATGCCCAAGGCACCCCAAGGTAATATTCAAGGATAGCCAACAGCCTAAGCTTGGGTATGCCCCGGATGGCATCCCCTCTTTCGTCTTCGTTCATCGGTAACTTTACTTGGAGCTATATTTTTATTCACCACATGATATGTGTTTTGCTTGGAGTGTCAATTTATTTTGTTAGGATTTTATTGCTGTTATTTAGAACAATGTTTTGCGTATTTTATTTCAATAAAAGTGGCATTGATAGACTTTACTATGCCTTTGTTACAAGTATACATGTTGCTGTTTGAAAACAGAAAGTTTACCGCTGTTGCAATAATTCCCTAGAAAATTAAGAATGTGATAAAATGTTGAAACCTTTTGAATATTAAGATCTGATAAATTTACTACAGTGGGACTTTTATTGCATAAATTTTTGAGCTAGGGAAGTATGGATGTTGCTGCATTCTTTACAGACTATCCTGTTTAGGCAGATTGCTGTTATGTTTGCATTGTTTGCATATGTTTGCTTCTTTAATGATTATATTTGATGATAGGACTATTAAATATGCAGAGGCATTTAGTATGCAATGTTGAATAATAATTTTAGTGATTTGCTACAGTAAAGTATGATAAGGTTTTTGCAATGGTTTATACTAACTTATCTCACGAGTCCTTGTTGAGTTTTGTGTGGATGAAGCTTTTGAGATTTAGGGAGACCGTGATATGAGAGGAATTAAGGAAACACAAAAGCTCAAGATTGGGGATGCCTAAGGCATCCCAAGATAATATTTCAATAAGTCTCAAGCGTCTAAGCTTGGGGATGCCCCGGTTGGCATCCCACCTTTCTTCTTCAACAACTATCGGTTAGTATCGGTTGATCCTAAGTTTTTGCTTCTTCACATGTTGTTTGCCATTCTTAGAATGTCATTTTATTTTGCTTTGCTTTCTGTTTGAATAGAATACCAAGATCTGAAATTATTAAATGTTAGAGAGTCTTCACATAGTTGCATAATTATTCGACTACTCATTGATCTTCACTTATATCTTTCGGAGTAGTTTGTCTATTGCTCTAGTGTTTCACTTATATATTTTAGAGCATGGTGGTAGTTTTATTTTGAAGAAATAGATGAACTATCATACTTCACTTAGATTATTTTGAGAGTCTTAAATAGCATGGTAATTTGCTTAAAATCCTAATATGCTAGGTATTCAAGAATAATAAAATTCTCTTATGAGTGTGTTGAATACTATGAGAAGTTTGATACTTGATAATTGTTTTGAGATATGGAGATGGTGATATTAGAGTCATGCTAGTTGAGTGGTTATGAATTTGAGAAATACTTGTGTTGAAGTTTGTGATTCCCGTAGCATGCACGTATGGTGAACCGTTATGTGATGAAGTCAGAGCATGATTTATTTATTGATTCTCTTCCTTATGAGTGGCGGTCGGGGAAGAGCGATGGTCTTTTCCTACCAATCTATCCCCCTAGGAGCATGCGCGTAAAACTTTGCTTTGATAACTTGTAGATTTTCGCAATAATTATATGAGTTCTTTATGACTAATGTTGAGTCCATGGATCATACGCACTCTCACCCTTCCACCATTGCTAGCCTATCTAATACCGCGCACCTTTCGCCGGTATCGTACACCCACCATATACCTTACTCAAAACAGCCACCATATCTACCTATTATGGCATTTCCATAGCCATTCCGAGATATATTGCCATGCAACTTTCCACCATTCCGTTATTATTACACACTCCATCATTGTCATATTGCTTAGCATGATCATGTCGTTGACATCGTATTTGTGGCAAAGCCACCGTTCATAATTCTTTCATACATGTCACTCATGCATCATTGCACATCCCGATACACCGCCGGAGGCATTCACATAGAGTCATATTTTGTTCTAAGTATCGAGTTGTAATTGTTGAGTTGTAAGAAAAATAAAAGTTTGGTGATCATCATTATTAGAGCATTGTCCCACTGAGGAAAGGATGGTGGAGACTATGATTCCCCCACAAGTCGGGATGAGACTCCGGACGAAAAATAAATAAAAGAGGCCAAATAAGCCCAAATAAAAAAAGAAAGAAAAAATTCCATAAAAAAGAGAAGGCCCAAATAAAAAATATAAAAAAATGAGAGAAAAAGAGAGAAGGGACAATGCTACTATCCTTTTACCACACTTGTGCTTCAAAATAGCATCATGATCTTCATGATAGAGAGTCTCCTATGTTGTCACTTTCATATACTAAGTGGGAATTATTCATTATAGAACTTGGCTTGTATATTCCAATGATGGGATTCCTCAAAATGCCCTAGGTCTTCGTGAGCAAGCAAGTTGGATGCACACCCACTTAGTTTCTTTTTGAGCTATCATATACTTATAGCTCTAGTGCATCCGTTGCATGGCAATCCCTGCTCACTCACATTGATATCTATTAATGGGCATCTACATAGCCCGTTGATACACCTAGTTGATGTGAGACTATCTTCTCCTTTTTGTCTTCTCCACAACCACCACTCTATTCCACCTATAGTGCTATGTCCATGGCTCACGCTCATGTATTGCGTGAAGATTGAAAAAGTTTGAGAACATCAAAAGTATGAAACAATTGCTTGGCTTGTCATAGTGGTTGTGTATGATTTAAATATGTTGTGTGGTGAAGATGGATCATAGTCAGACTATATGATTTTGTAGGGATAGCTTTCTTTGACCATGTTATTTTGATAAGACATGATTGCTTTGTTAGTATGCTTGAAGTATTATTATTTTTATGTCAATATGAACTTTTGTCTTGAATCTTATGGATCTAAATATTCATACCACAATTAAGAAGAATCACATTGAAATTATGCCAAGTAGCACTCCACATCAAAAATTATCTTTTTTATCATTTACCTACTCGAGGACGAGCAGGAATTAAGCTTGGGGATGCTTGATACGTCTCCAACGTATCTATAATTTTTGATTGATCCATGCTATATTATCTATTGTTTTGGGCAATATTGGGCATTATTATCCACTTTTATATTACTTTCGGGACTAACCTATTAACGGAGGCCCAGCCCAGATTTGCTGTCTTTTGCCTATTTCAGTGTTTCGAAGAAAAGGAATATCAAACGGAGTCGAAACGGAACGAAATCAACTGGAGAAGTTATTTTTGGAAGGAAACCTACCGGATAGACTTGGACCCTACGTCAGAAGATGAAGGAGGAGCTCACGAGGGTAGGGGGTGCGCCCACTCCCCTGGGGCGCGCCCCCCTGCCTCGTGCCCCCCCCTTCGGTCCACCACGTACCTCCTGCACCCTTATATACCTACGTCACCTAAAACTTCCAGAACAGAGATTAGATCGGGAGTTCCGCCACCAGAAGCCTCCGTAGCCACCAAAAGTCAATCGGGACCCTGTTCCGGCACCCTGCCGGAGGGGGGAACCCTCACTGGTGGACATCTTCATCATCCCGGCACTCTCCATGATGAGGAGGGAGTAGTTCTCCCTCGGGGCTGAGGGTATGTACCAGTAGCTATGTGTTTGATCTCTCTCTCTCGTGTTCTTGAGATGATACGATCTTGATGTATCGTGAGCTTTGCTATTATAGTTGGATCCTATGTTTCTCCTCCCCCTCTTCTCTCTTGTAATGAATTGAGTTTTCCCTTTGGAGTTATCTTATCGGATTGAGTCTTTAAAGACTTGAGAACACTTGATGTATGTCTTGGTGATCAACTTGCGGGTTTCGTGACATTGGGAACCTATGCATAGGGGTTGGCACACGTTTTCGTCGTGATTCTCCGGTAGAAACTTTGGGGCACTCTTAGAGGTCCTTTGTGTTGGTTGAATAGATGAATCTGAGATTGTGTGATGCTTATCATATAATCATACCCACGGATACTTGAGGTGACATTGGAGTATCTAGGTGACATTAGGGTTTTGGTTGATTTGTATCTTAAGGTGTTATTCTAGTACGAACTCTAGGGCTGTTTGTGACACTTATAGGAATAGCCGAACGGATTGATTGGAAAGAATAACTTTGAGGTGGTTTCATACCCTACCATAATATCTTCGTTCGTTCTCTGCTATTAGTGACTTTGGAGTGACTCTTTGTTGCATGTTGAGGGATAGTTATGTGATCCAATTATGTTAGTATTGTTGAGGGAACTTACACTAGCGAAGGTATGAACCCTAGTTCTTGTTTCCACGCCTTGCAATATCGTTTACGCTCACTTTTATCACTTGCTTTTTATTATTTCAGATTACAAATACCTTTATCTACTATCCATATACCACTTGTATCACCATCTCTTCGCCGAACTACTGCACCTATACAATTTACCATTGTATTGGGTGTGTTGGGGACACAAGAGACTCTTTGTTATTTGGTTGCAGGGTTGCTTGAGAGAGACCATCTTCATCCTACGCTTCCTACGGATTGATAAACCGTAGGTCATCCACTTGAGGGAAATTTGCTACTGTCCTACAAACCTCTGCACTTGGAGGCCCAACAACGTCTACAAGAAGAAGGTTGTGTAGTAGACATCAGTCGTGCATATTTGCAATGTTGGACGGAAGCTCAAGTTTATAGGCGAGATCGCCTCTTTTGCTAATGATCTTGAAAGGACCCACGTATCTAGGGTCAAGCTTCCCTTTGATACCGAACCGACGAGTACCTTTCATTGGAGAAACGCGGAGGTAGACATGGTCTCCGATCTCGAAAGACAAGTCATGATGCTTGCTATCATAGTAACTGTTCTGATGCAATTGCGCGGCTTTGAGATTTTCACGAATGACTTTGCACATTTCTTCAGCCTCTGTGATTAGGTCATTGCCAAGAAGTTGGCGTTCACCAGTCTCTGACCAATTAAGAGGAGTATGGTAAGATTAAAAAATGCAAAGTAGGAGTCATACAAGGAGACCCATTGTCCCCTCTACTATATGTCATTAATGCTGAGCTTATACAAGTTTATTTAATAAATCATGGCAAGAAGGTCACCTGTCTACTCCTATTGAGAACCATGGTTGTATGAACTACCCCATCATATAGTATGCATATGACACATTGATCATCATGCCAGCTGATCGTCAACAACTCAGTCACATGTTACACATATATAAAATCTCCTCTGAATTCACCGGGCTTAAGGTAAACTATAGTAATTCGTCCCTTTTAACAATCAACATAACAGATGAAAGAGCTCTGCAACTTGCCAACATACTTGGATGTAAAAAATAAAGCATGCATTTCACATACCTTGGTTTACCAATGGGCTCCACAAGACCAAAAATTGATGATTTGATGCCCATGGTGTCAAGATTAGATGTTAGGCTATCTGGTATCACACCTATGATGTCATATGCAGGAAGATTGGTCCATCTTAAAGCCATGGTCAATGCATTGCCCATTTTTGCAATGTGCAACATCAGAGTTGCCTTTACCATCCTAGATCATTTTGAAAAATCTGGCAGGTGCTTCTTATGGCATTGGAAGAATATCAACAAACCTGGCAAATGTCTAGCCAAATGGGAGAAGGTATGTTTAATCAAAAAGCTGGTGGCCTAGAGTAATAGACCTCAGAACTCAGAATAGAGCATGTCTGACAAAGTTCATACACAAGTTCTTTAATAAGCATGACATAACATGGGTGCAAATATTATGGAACTCATACTACAACAATGGTGAGTTACCAACATATCCAACAAAAGTTGGATGATGGGTGGAGAGACTGCTACTCTTTTCTAAATGATTTCAAAAGCATCTAACTTTGCAAAGTTGGTGATGGATCTACTTTCAGGTTATGGTATGATAAACGGGAGGATGATAATCTTGAGAATAAATTCCCCCAACTATTTTCATATGCTAAAAACAACGATATAACATTTGCTGCTACACATGATATAGCTACAGAAGGTCTATATGAAATGTTTCAACTACCCATGTCAACTTTTGCCGTACAACAAAGCATATCTTTGAAGAATATGATCAGTATTGCAAGCAACAATAGCAGAGACAATTGGCACACTTCTACTGGTCATCTACAATGTATTCCACCAAAAGGATTTATCTAGAATTGATTGGAAACCCACCAGATACCCCTTAACCATTCCTATGGATTTGGAAATCTGGAAGCTTAGCGAAAAAAATCTTCTGGTTACTGCTACTTGATAGGCTAAATACCAGAGACTTGCTAGCGAGGAAACACTTCTATATTGAATCAAGCAAATGTGTCCTATGTGATGATGAGCCAAAAGAACACCTAAAGCATCTATTTTTCCCATGTGACTTCAGCCACAATTTCTGGATGTCTATTGGGATTGAATGGAACACTAACCATAGCATCAACGAAATGCTGGATAAAGCAAAAAGCCAGAACAAACATACAACCATTCAGAGCATGCTTGATTGTTGGATGCTTGTCCATCTGGAAGCACAGAAACATCATTATTTTTTACCACAAGACAAAGAGCTTAGAATATTACAATGCCTGTCTCAAGGAACACCTTGGCACAGTCATGAGGAAAGCAAAACCAAGCCTGAAGGAAGGGATGCAAACTTAGTTAGATTATAAATCTATCATAGGCATACACATAGCCATATTCTCATTGTACATCGACTTGTAACACCACTCTTATATTAATAAAAAATGTGTTACAGTAGGGGTTTTGTCGTGGAAATGTCACGGGAGATGTCCTCTTGCAAGGACTTGATCGTGGAGCCATCGCAACTAGGAAGCTTAAAGGGGTTAATCAGGACAAAGGATACGCGAGGTTTATACTAGTTCAGCCCCTTACGGTGAAGGAAGGCCAACGTCTAGTTGGGTTGAATTGCTGAGGTTTCGATGACCAGGGAGCGAGATACGCTATGCTTGGTTCTCGATCTGTTGTTTCTTACCCTAAGCCGCCATCGGGTCGTCCCCTTATATATACGGGTCGACGCCCTACGGCTTACAGAGTCCCGGCCGGCTCATAAACAGTGTCTGGCTCGGTGACTAGTTATTTCTACCTTACAATACAAGTCACACCCTCATGGCGGTTTATCACCATGGGCCATAAATCGCCTGTGGGCCCTTAGACCCTTTACTGAACCACCATCTTCACGTCTTGGTCTTGGGCTTCGGATGGGCTTCTCTTTGCGTAACCCGGCCCCTCCTGGGCGGCTTACGTAAATAGTTATATCCCCAACATTAGGCCCCAGATTGATTTGAACCGGTTCATGTCAATCTCTAAAAACCTTATGAACTAGCCCTTAGTCTTCTGTTTTGTGCGGAAACTTTAACCCGCCGTGACGTCATCATCTGGATCGGGTTAAATCTCCGTGACGTCATTTTCAATAAAACTCATATTTTATTCCCTCATATCCTCCAACGGATCTTTGCCTTTACTGACCATCCCGAGAATCGAGGCATCAGGGCCGCTGGATAATGATGCTTTGGTCTCCTCGTTTCTCGCGCCGTCTTGGTTGGCCCCTCCTTATAAATAGAAGCGACCTAGGCCTTCTCCATTTCCTTCAGTCGTCTTCCTTCTCTGCTGTTCAAGATCCGCCGCCGCCGCCGTCGAACCCCTCGTCTTCACCGACTCAGGCCGCTGCATCACCCTGATTCCGACCAGAAAACGACGGTGACCCTCCGCAGCTCTTCCACATCTGTGAGTTCCTCTTTTCCCCTTTTTCAGATCTGCATTGAAATCGTCTTGAGTTCGTCGGCATTCATCACTGCCCGACGCAGACCTCCATTAGTTTTCCCCTCCAACGCCTTGTTTAGATCATAGAAACAACATAGAGCTGCTGCGGAAAATATTTGTGCTCATCTTGTATAAGAATAGATCTCATTTCCCTTGTTCTGGAAATCCTCCGTGAGTATACGAACTTCTCTGTACTGTTTTTAGGTCTAGAAATATTTTCCTTCTCAGAACCTCGTTTGATCCAGAATAATGATTGCAACTTGTGAAACCTATTTGTTCCACACTTAGCCAAAAAACTGCATCTGTTGACTCTGCTTCAGCCATAATAATTTATGTGATTGGTTTAAGATAATACCGGTTGTCAGCACCGCTTGCTTATAGCGACTTAAGAAAACCTTAATCATCTTTAGTACCTGCAGCTGTTAAACATTATCACATAGTTACCTGTATGTCATTAGGCCCCTTCTTAAGCCGCCATCTCAGATAACCCAATAATGCTTATTCTCCGGGTTATAATAAACCGGAAAATTTCCTTTATCTTGTTGTAGGCTTCAATTTACGCAATGGCACCCAAAGCTGTTAAACCTCCGATTACCTGCAACTGGGTCCCATCCATTGTTACATAGAGCAAATTGTCCGAGTTTGTAAAATCTGGCCATCTGCCCAAGAAGGATGTCATGTCTTATCACGCCCCTGACCCGTCTGAAGAGAAACCTCAACCCAAGGAAGGGGAGGTGATCATTTTCACCGATCACATGAGCTGGGGATTTGCTCCTCCCGCTTCAAAATTCTTTAGAGACGTTTTGCACTTCTTTGATTTAAGACCTCAAGACATCGGGCCCAATTCCGTGTCAAATATCTGCAACTTTCAAGTTTTCTATGAGGTCTACCTTGGAGAAGAACCCAACCTACTTTTTTTCAGGGAATTGTTCTATTTGAACCGGCAGAATGAGCGGGCCAACGGGCCCAGTCTCGAGCTTGGTGGCATATCAATTCAAAGGCGGAGAGACTGCCTGTTCCCTTATGTTGAGTTACCGAGTCATCCAAAGGACTGGAACCAGACATGGTTCTACTGCCAAGATACTTCTCCGGCTGGCGAAAACCCGCTGCCCGGCTTCCGTGCATTGCGCCTTGAACCTACTCACCCGCTGCCGGATAAGTTGACAGCTACCGAACGTCTGCCACTCACCCCCAAAACCAAGAAGATTAAAAGCTCTTTTAGGGAACGGCTTAGATGGCATTGATTTGGTCCGAGTCTGGGTTGCTTGGAGAATAATTCCGTTAAGCCGCCACCCCGGCTTAATGTGTAATTATTCAGGCGAGAAAGATGACCCTCAGCGTCATAGCCCTGACGACTTACCAGATGACGTAGTGGAAGCTACAACTCAGTCCTTGTTGAAGGAGGGCACAGTGAATAGTAACGCCTTCGGCTTACTACCTTTTTGCCAGAAGAACCCGGCCCTTGCAGTAAGTTTCCAGCCGTCGGGTTATTATTATTTTTTATCATGTTAAGCTGTATTCTTACGCATAACCTGTTATAACCTTTTACATGCAAATGATAACTTCTGGAAAACCCAATATGATCATGAGGCGGCCAAGAAAGCCAGGGCGGCCAAGAGAGACGAAAAGAAAACCACCAAGCCCACCACCTCAAGGAAAAGGAAGCCAAGCGCCTCTGAGCTGTTTCAGCTTGATGATACTGATGATAATGAAGAAGAGGTAACCTTTGAATTTCCCTTTGTCCTTTATCGCTACCTTACTGATACTAACCTTCTTTCAGGAAGACACGAGCAACAGCCAACCTGTCGAGGAAGAGGTAATTATAATCTCCTCCGACTCCGAGCTTCAGCCGCGTCAGAAAATTCGAAGAGTAACCCGGAAAGTAAGATTTTCACATCCTTTGGCTTACCAAGATCTTGACTTTCTTTTGAAGCGACCGATTTATGAGAGACGGAGGCAGACCCGGACCAGCAAAGACGCGGAACTCTCCTCCGGCTTACCTGATGTGACCAGGAAATGCCAGGCTGAGGTTACCTCCGATTTACACCTTCTTTTTCCTTTGGCGGGTTTCATTTGTTAGCCTCTCAATTCTTCTGACTCCAATTATCAGGATATTTCACCTTCCTCCGGTGAGTCTATGCAGTCCAACATGCCAGCCTTCAAAACTGCTCCCGGGTAATATAAACTTGTTGTACCTTATGCCTTATTTTACTCATATTTTTTTGTATTTAACCTGTCTACCTTTTCTGCAGTGTGTAAGTAAAGCCCAGCAAAAGGGCAAAAAAGAATAAGCCGCCCCAAGAGCCGGTTGTGACTGAACCAAAGCTGGGCACAGCTACTCCTGATGCCCCTGCTCACGAGCCGCCACCTCAACCATCTCATGATGCTCCTATATCTTCCTCTGACCCGCCTACTGAGCAAACCTTCAACAAGTCTGGTATCCCGGAGGCTCCTAGCCCCGCCAAGGCAAATGATCTGGAAGTTGAGATTCTCAAAACTCAGTTTGTTGAGCCGGCACAGCCATCTGTACTTGCCAAGTGTTCTAAAGAGGAATTGGTAGAACGCCGAAAGGCCAAGCTGGACGTCACTGACTATACTCATTTGAGTATTGGAGAGATTGTCTCCGGCAATATCAATCAAGTACATAGCCGCCGTGACCTGGAAATTGACATGGTGAAGTAGATACAACAGAAATCTGAGGTATGACTTATGCTAGCTTTCTTTAACCATACTTACTGTACCAGCCCCCAAGTCTATTTCTTATAAGGAAATATGCTGTAGACTTTAGAAAATTGCCTAGCACTGCTTATCTGGCTTAGGAAGAAGACTTTTAACCCGGTAACACTTGTGATACACATTAGCCCCCAAGTGCCAAACATCTTTGCTTGCAAAGTGTTTGGGACTTAATTTCCATGAACCGGAGTAGTAATTGAAAATTCTTCAGGATACATTAGCCCCCAAGTGCCAAATACCTTTGCTTGCAAAGTGCTTGGGACTTAACATTATTTACCATAATCTTGAGTACTATCCGGTGCAATGCAGGTCATGATAAGTCAATTTGAATCGGAGATTGTTGACCTGAAGAACCGCGTGGTAGCCCAGGAGATTGAAACTCAAACGACTAACTCCAAATTTGAATTTAGCGTCTCTGAACAAGAGAAGCTGAAGCAAAATTTTGAATCGGAGAAGAAAATTTGGGCTGATGAAAAGGCTGCACTGGTGACCCGGGCCGAGACAGTAGAGGCATCGCTGGCGGAAGCAACGGCCGAACTGTCCGACTTAAAGCGCCAGATATCTCGAATGGTCTCAGCAATCTTTGGTGAGTGACTTACTCAAACCTTAAACACTGCAAAACTCCTTGAATGACCATTTCAGTTGTTTCCTCTGACTCACCTTATGCTTAATAACACAGGCCCCAGGAGCACAAATCTCAAGCAAAACATGGTGATCAAGCTAAAGGCGGTTTATACTCTGGTGGAACAGCTCTACACCGGGTCACAACGTGCTCTGGCCGTTGTGGCTTTATCAAATGATGTTCCCTATCTCCTGCAAGATGTGCTAAAGTGGCTTGCTGTGCTACCTCAGCGAATCCAAGAGTTAAGACGAGCATCTGCAAGAGCCGGAGCTATAGCCGCATTGAGCCGGGCCAAGGCGTGGCTTCCAGAACTAGACCCTGCTGATATTGCTCTTGGGTATCCAAGTTTAAAGGAAGATGGCACTGTGTTTAATGATAAGGATTTCACCGCCTGTGTGAAGGATATACGTCCGGTGGCTACTCTTATGGGGAACGACACTGACCTCACCAAGTGTCAGCCGGGTTATGACAAGGAGAATCGGAGAATCCCCACGCCGCATTATGACGATGTCAGCTTGATCCCTCCAACCCGTAAGCACACCTTTGCTCATGAAGTCCACCCAACCGGTCTAATAGATGATGAAGCTGAGTTTGAGGCCCTGAGTGGCATTGACTGGGCCTCATTATCCTTCCAGGACAAAGCAGCCAGCGGAGAGACGGAGAAGGATAACCCGGAGGCTTCAAATCAACCCCAAGAGTAGATTATCAGGCGCCACCTGCTTATGTAGTTGTAGAAAAACAATGTCGCATCATTCAGACTCGGGGAGTCTTGTAATAGAGTAAAAAATACCTTGAGTTTTGCTATGCCTTTGCGCATGCTTATGGCCCTTAATACTTGCATAAGCCGCCGTCACTATACACTTTGTAGTTTATATGAATCTGTTATGCCCTTTGCAGAAATACCTTGCATTGCCCTGTGATGCTTACGGTTGTTTTTCCGGCTTATATAAACCAACCCCCGAGGGTAAACATAACTCCTGAAAATTGGCACATACAAGTTCACCTAGTTCTTAACAACCTGATGTAACCAATATTAATCCTGGAGGATTGTAATGTATTCCATTGTATTTTCAAGAAGGTCACAAGATATCTAATGTTCACACTTGTAAAATATGATGAACAAAATTCAAGGGTTTCTGATTCGAATACGATCAGTGACCCGTTCCAAAGGGGTTGAGCTAAGATTCAGATACGATCTGTTAGCCCCCAGTGGCTGTGGCGATGCCGATCAAGTGGGTATCGACAGCTATGTTCTCTTTGGTTCAAATACGACCTATGTTTGAACAGGAAGCCCCCAAGTGACCATAAGAGTTGTTTAATGACTCTGATTCGAATACGATCCACGTCAGACCCAAAAGGGGTTAAGCTATGATTCAAATATGATCAAGAAGCCCCCAAGTGGGTTTGGCAGTATGCCGATCAAGTGGGTATCGACAGCTATGTTCTCTTTGGTTCGAATACGACCTATGTTTGAACAGGAAGCCCCCAAGTGATCACGGCTAGATTCAGATATGATCATAAACTGGACCGAAGAAAAGCCGGATTCAGATATGATCCGCTTCTCCTTGGTCATCTCCACCACCTGACAAACAAAACACATAAACCTTTTTTTGGGAGTGGAAAAAAGGACAGAGGTCCCGCTTTATTGCTTTATGTAATATACATAGTATAAGTATATAGACATCAGAGCTGATGGCTCATGTATAATAAGGCCGAAGATGAGCGATATTCCACGGCCGACGGGTCTCCTTCTTCGACTTACGTGAGTCTTTGTGTTCCCGAATGTCGATAAGGTAGTATGATCTGTTGTTCAGATTCTTGCTGACCACAAAGGGTCCTTCCCAAGGAGGGGATAGCTTGTGCATGTCAGATTGTTCCTGGATGAGTCGGAGCACTAAGTCGCCTTCCTGAAAGGTTCTGGACTTAAGCCGGCGGCTGTGGTAGCGGCGCAGGTCTTGCTGGTTAATCGCCGAGCGGGCTATTGCCAAGTCTCGCTCTTCATACAACATGTCAAGTGCATCTTGCCGAGCTTTTTCATTGTCTTCCTCAACATAAGCCACCACACGGGGTGAATCGTGACGGATGTCACTTGGCAGGACCGCCTCTGCTCCATACACCATAAAGAAAGGCGTGTAACCCGTAGATCTGTTAGGTGTAGTATTGATGCTCCAGAGTACAGAAGGTAACTCCTCCACCCAACAACCTAGCATCCGCTGTAAGGGGACCAAGAGCCGTGGCTTGATACCCTTCAAGATTTCTTGATTAGCTCGTTCTGCTTGACCATTAGATTGAGGGTGAGCCACAGCTGAAACGTCAAGCTGGATATGCTCTCGTTGACAGAACTCTTCATAGCTCCTTTGGAAAAATTAGTACCATTATCAGTTATGATGCTGTGTGGAAAACCAAAGTGAAAAATCACCTTTTTCATAAACTGGACTGCTGTGGCTGCATCACACTTACTGACTGGCTCCGCCTCCACCCACTTTGTAAACTTGTCAACTACCACCAAGAGGTGAGTCTTTTTATCCTTAGACCTTTTGAAAGGCCCGACCATATCAAGCCCCCAGACTGCAAATGGCCAGGTAATTGGAATCATCCTCAATTCTTGAGCCGGCACATGGGCTCGTCATGAGAATTTCTGACATCCGTCACATTTACTGACCAGGTCTTCCGCATCAGCATGAGCCGTCAGCCAATAAAACCCATGACGGAAAGCTTTGGCCACAAGAGATTTTGAGCCGGCGTGATGACCAAAATCGCCTTCATGAATCTCACGAAGGATCTCCTGACCCTCTGTAGGTGACATGCAACGTTGAATCGCTCTAGTGACGCTGTAATGATGTAACTCGCCATTGACAATTGTCATGGACTTGGACCGCCGGACGATTTGTCTTGCCAAGGTCTCGTCCTCAGGCAACTCTCCCCGGGTCATGTAAGCCAAATAAGGCACTGTCCAATCCGGGATAACGTGGAGAGCCGCCACCAGCTGTGCCTCCAGGTCTGGTATTGCCAGATCTTCCTTTGTAGGTAACTTAACCGAAGGATTATGCAAAACATCAAGAAAGGTGTTAGGCGGCACCGGCTTACGCTGAGACCCCAGCCGGCTTAAGGCATCAGCCGCCTCATTCTTCCTTTGATCAATGTGTTCCACTACGTAACCCTTAAAATATCCAGCCACATCATCGACTTCACGACGGTAAGCCGCCATGAGGGGATCTTTAGAGTCCCACTTGCCTGACACCTGTTGAGCCACAAGGTCTGAGTCTCCTAAGCATCTTACCCGGCTCAAGTTCATCTCTTTGGCCATCCGGAGACCATGGAGCAGGGCCTCGTACTCAGCTGCATTTTTAGTACAAGGAAACATAAGCCAGAGCACATGACAAAATTTTTCACCTCGAGGGGAAGTTAATACAACTCCAGCCCCCGAGCCTTCCAACTGTTTGGACCCATCAAAGTGAATAATCCAATAAGTGTTATCGGGCTTCTCCTCAGGTGCCTGTAGCTCTGTCCAGTCGTTGATGAAATCCACCAAAGCTTGAGACTTAATGGCAGTGCATGGTACGTACTTCAGACCATGAGGCCCGTGGCCCATTTGGCGACTCGTCCTGTAGCCTCTCTATTCTGAATAATGTCTCCCAAGGGGGCATAACTTACCACAGTGATAGGGTGACCTTGGAAGTATTGCTTCAGCTTCCGGCTTGCCATGAACACCCCATAAACAAGTTTCTGCCAATGAGGATATCTTTGTTTTGACTCGATGAGTACCTCACTGACATAATAAACCGGCCGTTGAACTGGATGTTCCTTACCGGCCTCCTTGCGTTCTACCACAATTGCCACACTGACGGCTCGTGAATTAGCAGCCACATATAACAGCAAAGGCTCTTTGTCAATGGGAGCCGCAAGAACTGGCGGCTTAGATAACCGCTTCTTCAAATCCTCAAAAGTAGCATTAGCAGCATCACTCCACACAAAGGTGTCTGCCTTCTTCATCAATTGGTACAGCGGGAGGGCCTTCTCACCTAACCGGCTTATGAACCAGCTTAAAGCGGCAACACGACCCGCCAATTGCTGAACATCATTAATACATGCCGGTTTAGCCAAATAAGTGATTGCCTTAATCTTCTCCGAATTAGCCTCGATGCCCCTGTTTGAGACCAAGAATCCCAAAAGCTTGCCTGCAGGCACACCAAATACACACTTCTCTGGGTTAAGAATCATTTTGTACACCCGGAGATTGTCAAAGGTTTCTCTGAGATCAGATATCAAGGTTTCCGCCTCTCTGGATTTCACTACTATGTCATCCACATAAGCATGAACATTGCGCCCAATCTGATTGTGGAGACAATTCTGTACACACCGTTGATAAGTTGCCTGGGCACTCTTGAGCCCAAAAGGCATAGACACATAGCAGAAGGCTCCAAACGGGGTGATGAAAGCCGTGTTCTCCTGGTCCTTAACTGCCATCTTGATCTGATGATAACCAGAATAAGCATCCAAAAAGCTCAAATGCGCACAACCTGCCGTAGCATCAATGATTTGATCAATACGGGGGAGAGCAAAAGGATCAGCCGGACAAGCCTTATTTAAGTCCGTGTAATCCACACACATTCGCCAGGTGCCTTTTTTCTTGAGTATGAGCACCGGGTTAGCCAACCACTCCGGGTGAAAAACTTCGACAATAAACCCAGCCGCCAAGAGCCGGGCGACCTCTTCTCCTATAGCTTTTCGTCGCTCTTCACTGAATCGCTGCAGAAACTGCCTGACCGGCTTATACTTCGGATCAATGTTAAGAGTGTGCTCAGCGAGTCCTCTCGGTACACCCGGCATGTCAGAAGGTTTCCATGCAAAGATGTCCCGGTTCTCACGGACGAACTCGATGAGCGCGCTTTCCTATTTAGGATCCAAGTTGGCACTGATGCTGAATTGCTTAGATGAATCGCCCGGAGTAAAATCAACAAGCTTAGTCTCTGCAGCCAATTTAAACTTCATGGCTGGGTCATGCTCCATAGTCGGCTTCTTGAGAGAAGTCATATTCGCCGGGTCAATGTTATCTTGATAAAATTTGAGCTCCTCTGCTACACAGACAGACTCGGCGTAAGCCGCATCGCCTTCTTCACACTCAAGGGCCACCTTTCTGCTTCCATGCACAGTGATGGTACCCTTGCAACCCGGCATCTTGAGCTGTAGATAAACATAACACGGCCGTGCCATGAATTTGGCATAAGCCGGCCGCCCGAACAAAGCGTGATATGGACTCTTGATTTTAACCACTTCAAAAGTTAACTTTTTCCGCCCTAGAATCATGCTCGTCTCTGAAGGCCACCTCTAGCTCAATCTTACCCACAGGATACGCCGACTTACCGGGCACCACTCCATGGAAGACAGTGTTGGAAGTCTTTAAATTCTTGTCAGTTAAGCCCATGCGCCGAAAGGTCTCGTAATATAGGATGTTGATGCTGCTACCTCCATCCATGAGCACCTTAGTAAATTTATAACCACCAACCTGCGATGCCACCACAAGGGCCAGTTGACCCGAATTATCAACCTGGGGAGGATGATCCTCCCTGCTCCAGACAATAGGCTGTTCCGACCACCTCAAGTAACGGGGGACTGCTGGTTCAACAGAATTCACAGCCCTCTTATGAACTTTCTAATCACGTTTACACAAACTTGTGGTAAACACGTGATACTGCCTACTGTTTAACTGTTTTGGATGGCTTTGATAACCCGACTGCTGCTGCTGCTGACCTCCTTGACCAGACTGCTATTGATTATAACCACCCTGGTTTCCCTGAAAACCGGATCCTGAACCACCGCCCGGGCCATGAAAACCGCCAGCTCCTGAGCCGCCGCCTGGGCCTTGATTGCCATCGAACATATTATAATTCTTGAAAGCTTTCATGATTGCGCAATCCTTCCATAAATGAGTCGCTGGTCGTTCCCGGGTGCCGTGTTTCGGGCAGGGCTCATTGAGTAGTTGCTCAAGAGACGGACCTGACCCACCAAACCGGGGTGGCTTCCCTTTGCACTTCTGATTGTTACCCTGTGCATTGGCCACAAATTCCAGGTTACCGTCCGCCTTACGCTTATTGCCTCCTTAACTTGCTGGGTTATGCTGCTGACCCTTTCCATTACCGTTCTTCTTTCCCTTCCCTGTCTTTTCCTCGTCAGACGCGGGATCCTTGGTACTATCAGAATCGGCATACTTGACTAAAGCCGCCATCAGCGTCCCCATATCCTTGCAATCATGCTTAAGGCACCCCAGCTTCTGTCTCAAAGGCTCAAAGCAGCAATTCTTCTCCAGCATGAGAACTGCTGAGCCGGCATCCATCTTGTCAGGCGAATGTATTATATCCTTGACCCGGCGCACCCAATGAGTCATAGATTCACCTTCTTCCTGCTTACAATTTGTCAGATCCACAATTGACATAGACTGCTTGCAAGTATCCTTGAAGTTCTGGATGAAACGGGCCTTCGGCTCCGCCCATGAACTAATGGAGTTGGGTGGCAAACCCTTTAACAAAGAACGGGCCATTCCGTCCAACATCATGGTGAAATATTTAGCCATCGCTTCATCACTAACCTCCAGCAGCTCCATAGCCATCTCGTAACTTTCAATCCACGCCCCAGGCTGTAAATCGGCCGTATAATTCGGCACCTTCCGAGGTCCCTTGAAATCCTTGGGCAGACGTACATTACGTAGAGCCGGTACCAGACAAGGAACTCCTCCGGTTCTAGTAGCAACTCCCGCCTCAACGGAAGTCGTCGGGTAAACCGGTGAGTTCTGTTGGGCTGCTAGCTGAGCCGCTAGGTGAGTCACCCGCTCGTCCTCCTGACGTACCCGATCCTGAACCGGGTTATACCCGCCGGGCTGGTTCTGGCGCTGAGCGTTACTTGACAAGGCCTCTGACTCCATGTGTCTACTGTAACTCAGGCTCCGATTTTGACGAGGCGGAGCTAACCAGGGCGGAGGAGTCGAATGAATCCTATCCCGGCTGTAGGAGTAGGTTTCTTGCTGAGCCAGGGCTGTTTGGACAAGTTCCCTGATTTTCCGGGTTTCCACCGCTGTCGGATCATCCCCATCTACTGGGAGAGCCACCAAACATGCTGATGCTGTGATTAAGTTCTCCATGGGGTTGGAGAAGTGACCCTGTGGTATTGGTACGTAATTGGGCGGTGCCATGTTGCCGTGAGGAGGTGCCATCCCCTGAGGCTGGACTGGACCTCCTGCTCCGGATGGAATAAGCTGATTCGCACCTGGCGGGTTACATGGGCCGGCCCTGAGTGTAGCAAAGAGATTCCGAGGATCATAATTCTGAGGTAAACGGGACTGAGTTTTCTGATGTCTCCTCCTCATTACCTCATTAGATGCGTTTAAGCTCAACGTGAGCTGCAAGGCCTCTGCCTGAAGTTGTTGCGCCCGTACGTCCAAAGCGGCCCGCTCTATTGCTAATCTAGCGTCTTCAGCTGCTAAGGTTTCCTTGGCCCGGGCGATCTTGTCGCGAACCTGTGCCACCTCTGCCTCATGCTCAGATTGGTTCGCAGGGATGATTGTAACAGTTAACAAAGCCGTAAGCTTATCCATGAGATCCATCAGCACCTGAGCCGGTGAGCGCACAGGGCCTCCTGCCCCGGCTGCTCCTAACCCGGACGTTATCGCCACTGAGGCCGTAGAATTTTGGCCGGGTTGAGTACCAGCCATGAAGACTCCTGCCCAGTTTGGCGACTCCGAAGGGTCCGGAATAGTGCTGCCGTTGGAGCAGCCCCCAAGCACACCGTCTTGAACTTGATACAGCGAATCTGTTGAGCCGGCGGACGAACCACCGTCAGAGAGGACGGCCGGCTCACCATCACCTTCAGATCCTTCAGGAAGTTCACCTCCGTGGAGGCAACCCACAAAGGCACACCTCACGACGGGTTGAGCTCGGGCAGGTTTCGCACGCTGAGCCGTCTCGACGAGGTCGGTGCAGCTATCCAGCTCAGGTCCCGGCTCACCGATCCGGCCGATGAAGATGTGAATTCCGCCAAAGGGGACCCGGTATCCGTACTCAATTGAGCCGGCGTCGGGGCCCCAGCCTTCGTCGTCGATGTAGATCTTGCCACGACGACTCTTGGTCATCCGGCCAACTGCGTATCCCTTGAGCCCTTCGAAGCTGCCCTTCAAGAACTCAAATCCACCGTGCGCTGGCCCCACGGTGGGCGCCAACTGTCGTGGAATTGTCACGGCAGATGTCCTCTTGCAAGGACTTGATCGTGGAGCCATCGCAACTAGGAAGCTTAAAGGGGTTAATCAGGACAAAGGATACGCGATGTTTATACTAGTTCAGCCCCTTACGGTGAAGGAAGGCCTACGTCTAGTTGGGTTGGAATTGCTGAGGTTTCGATGACCAGGGAGCGAGATATGCTATGCCCGGTTCTCGATCTGTTGTTTCTTACCCTAAGCCGCCATCGGGTCGTCCCCTTATATACACGGGTCGACGCCCTACGGCTTACAGAGTCCCGGCCGGCTCATAAACAGTGTCCGGCTCGGTGACTAGTTATTTCTACCTTACAATACAGGTCACGCCCTCATGGCGGTTTATCACCACGGGCCATAAATTGCCTGTGGGCCCTTAGACCCTTTACTGAACCGCCATCTTCATGTCTTGGTCTTGGGCTTCGGATGGGCTTCTCTTTGCGTAACCCGGCCCCTCCTAGGCGACTTACCTAAATAGTTATATCCCCAACAGGTTTACCTACTATTTTTCTCAAACAAATATAGAAGACTTTTCCCAGTAGTGAAAGCAGAGATGCAAGTGTTGTTAGTGAAGAAGGAAATGGTACAAGAGAAGTCGACAATGCAATATGCATGTGGATCTTTAATAGCAGATATATTTTGGTCATATTGCACCATATCATTCGCTTCTCATCATTAGAAGCTTAAATTTGACCTTTCCATTTGATCTTTAAAATTTAAGTCTGATTGGGAATCACAGTGGTTGATAAATAGGTGGGATGTGCGAAGTGAAACTTTAGTGCTTGGTATAACGTGCTTGAGGCATTTTTTCAGATCTACAGTAGCAGTGCGTGGGCATTGTCCTACTATAACATAACTATATACATGTGTAAATGTTCCTTCAAAAAATTACATATATGTGTTTGGATTTTTGAAATTGCATATGTGTCCCAGTTTTTATTATTCAAATAATACACTATCGTCTGTTGCAATGCACGGGCAATTTCCAGTGAAGGACAATTGGCCGGTGATCTGAGTGTACATGGTACTTGTGAATAATGGGCCACAGCGCTCTGTCCAGCCGCTCTTGAGCGAAAATGGAGTGAAAGCTTGGTCCGAGATACTATCGTCATTTTCCAAGAGGTGGTTTTGAAGTAATTCAGGTTGCCTCAGTCACCAAGGGATAGGTCTCCGTCTAACTCTGCATTGGTCTCAAGCCTTGTTTTAGGTTGGGACGGACTGTGCCAACGAACGCAACACTGAAATCCATAAGATTATTAGTCATGGGCAGAATAAAGTTGGGCATGTAATGGCGGCAATTGGTCGCACACAACTTCTTTGCTTACACATGCTCACTCCCGAGGATATTAGCATTATGATTATCGATGATTGTAAAACTGTTATAGCTTGAATAATGAAATGCGCCACACCCCCCCGCCGCCCGCCAGAGGGAAAAAGCGCGCCACCGCCCCAAATGAAACCTGCTTAGTTGACTAAAAAATCAAATTAACAAATTTAGTCAAATATCAGGTGACGATGCACTAGCTAGACCATACGTGCAACACACTGTGTCTTGTTAGGAAATCATAGGTGCCAAATACATAAACTAATACTAAACTATCAAGATGACACATTTTCGATTACACTATGTATCTTGTTACGGGATACTACTAATTAATTTCTCTTGTAATTTTGGAGCGAATAAATGCCATAATCTTGATATGGAGTATTACTAATTAATTCCATCTGTAAATAATATTGGGAGCCAATAAAATGTCACAATGTTATTATGAAAAACTAATTAATTTCATATGGTTATTTCATATGGAATACTAATAAATTCCTTATGGATGTATTTCAAGTCTGTCAATCGATACCTACAGGATATTCCACGATGTGTGTATCGTCCGAGGATCCTTATAAATTACGGCGAATTGTAAAAAGGAAACACGCCAAAGCAGGAATGAATAAAATGGCAAACATTGATACTCCAAGAATCAGCCATGCCTCTATATAAACAGCAGAAGGAACCATCAAAGTAGTACAAGTCTACAACCAAAAGCACATAGGAGAAGAGAACACTAAACAATTTCGTTATGGCTCTAATCCGGATCAACACTGGTGTTCTGTGCTTGATGGCACTTTTGATGGTTTCAACCACTTTATTGTCGAGTGAAGCGTCAGGGAGGAAGATAGGTACATTTCTATTTACCAGAGCTTATCAACTGTAGTATATATGAATTTGTGGTTTCCTGGAGCTAGATAAAAAATTGATCCTATTGCATCATTCTCTGTTGCCAATGATATGAATGTTTCTTATGAAGTTTGATCGTTCAAGTTAATATATGCTAGTGTTTTTGCAAGAGAAAAGTGTTTCAACCGTGCCTAATAGAGTGAGGTGTTTAGTTCAGATAGGCAAGTATCTTTTTCCTCATACTCACAAAAAATAGATATAAAAGTACTTTTCCTCGTAATGCAAACTTGTGCGTCGCGCTCGTCCCGTTATTGGAAAGTTATCATGCCTCATAGTACTTTAAACGTAGTGTTATTTAATAATGGCATGGAATGAAAGAGGTGTTTTCCTTGTGATTTTATGATCACCATTACAATTATGTCGTGGTACGTATGGTTTCCATAGTACATAATAATTATATACCAGCCAGTAGTTGTTCTTCATGTGTTTGTATTAGCACTCCACTGTTGTCCTACTATTTGCATAGTACATTGATTTCACATAATCCTAGTTTAAATACGAATAGCAAAAGGTTCTGATGGCACCTTTTATTTTTTTATTGTTGTAGGAAAGGAAGCTAACATTGGCATCGAGGGGCACCGTGAACCCTACACTCCATGTACAAATCCTTCATTTTGAAATGATATCTGCAACAGAGATGGTTATGGAGGTGGGACCTGCCGTGATGGTCACTGTGAATGCATCAGATAATTGTAGCAAGAAAATGACCAAGAATAATGTTTGGAAATAAAGATTCACTTGGGAGCATTATGAATTGTTTTTCTAGCTAGAATAATTTAAATCCCACTTTTTTATTTTCCTACTCTTTGTACTTGAACTCGTATCATGTCCTTTTTTTAACATAGATGCTCACATACACGTGCATTGCACTCACCGTATTGGGACGATTTTTGGGCAAAATTAAAATTAAATCAACCACCGAAGTATAATTAATACTATGATTTCTACCAGAATGTTTTTCCTCTAAATCGGGAACTACACACCAGATAGTGTCGAATCTTTTAAACTTAACCATACCTTCTACAGACCTTGAAGTATGGACTTGAATAATTCTGTAGCAAACTATCATCTTTGATACCAAGAGTTAGGACAGTTGTAAAACATATTATGGCTGATTGGCTATTGGGACCAAATAGATTCATTGTTCTTGCACACAAAATAAGCGCATACCAATGGTCCATCAAACATATTCAGCTGGAAACTAACAAACTGCAGCGTATTTTTGTTCCTGGCTATCTACCAAAACAATGTTTGCCCTTCTCCGACGAAGGATGGGTGACGACGACGGCGCTCCTTTTGGCTAGCTCTACTGCTTGTAGTCGTCGCTAAGTGGTCTATGGACCTGGATGTAAATTTTACTTCTGGTGTTCTTTGAACCACCTGACAGTTGGTGAATACTTCCTCGGTTGCATTTCTTATAATTCCTCGTAATTTCATTTTTAGCCCTCTAGAGAAATGGAAAGTATCGCTCTCACGATTTTATGTATCTCTTTGTAACACCCTGAGTCCGATGCGCCAGGTGCCTTCCTGTTATTAGTCGTTGTTGCCATGACATTTGCTTGCATGTTGCATTTTGCCATGTCATCATGTGCATTGCACCATCATATTTTTCAAAACATGCATCTGATCACTTTCTCCATTGTCCGTTTCAACATCCGACACTCTCACATGCACCCGTTGCACCTTCCAGTTATTGTTTCGTGAGCGGGATAAAAACATTCCCGGCATTGTCCGAGATTTGTCGAGTGGCCTTTGTGTATCACCGGTAGACCGTGTGTCAAATTTTGTTCCATTTGGAGGACGTTTGATGCCCCAACGGTCAATCGCGTTAACCGGAACCCTTCTTCTCTTTGCAGCCCAGCACCCCTTCATAACAGCCCACTAGCCCATCTAAACCCCCTCCATGCTCTCCGTCGTTGGATCACGATCGTGTGGGCGAAAACCGCACCTCATTTGGCCTCGCCTAGCTCCCTCTACCTATGTATAGGTCCTCCCCGTCCGAATTCGCAGTCCAAACCCTAGCCTCCATCTTCCCTCCATGCTACCGGACACGTCCGTCCACGCCGGACGCGTCCAGCGCCGCCGCCCTCGACGAATCAGAAGCAGCCACGTCACCCCGCCACCATCTCCACCGCATGGTCCCATGGGTCCCATCACCGGCCCGCACACGGGCTGAACCGGGCCGTGCCTTTTGTCGGCGCTCGAGCCGCCGGCGCCGCCGCCTTGCGCAGCCGCCGCGTCGCCACCATCTCGCGCCGCCACCAGCCCGCGCCACCACCGTTCGCGCCGGCTCGCGCCGCCGCCGCCGCGTGCCGTCACCACTGAGGGAGTCATGGACCAAGGGGTCCTCGGGCGTCCGACCTATCGATATGGGCCGGATTGTTGGGCTGTGAAGATATGAGAAGACCGAAGACTCTACCCATGTCCGGATGGGACTCTCCTTGGTGTGGAAGGCAAGCTTGGCGTCGACTATGAAGATTCCTTGTGTAACCCTAGGTACCTCCTGTGTCTATATAAACCGGAGGGCTAGGTCCGTAGATGCCCCGAATAATAATAGCCAGACTAGACTTTTAGGGTTTAGCAATTACGATCTCGTGGTAGATCAACTCTTGTAATACTCATATTCATGAAGATCAATAAAGCAGGAAGTAGGGTATTACCTCCATAGAGAGGGCCCGAACCTAGGCAAACATTGTGTCCCTCGTCTCCTGTTACCATCAATCTTGGACGCACAGTTCGGGACCCCCTACCCGAGATCCGCCGGTTTTGACACCAACATTGGTTCTTTAATTGAGAGTTCCACTGTGCCATCCTCAAAAGGTTTGATGGCTCCTTAAATCATCTACAACGATGTTGTCCAAGTGGAAGTCTTCCTACCCGGACAGATCTTCGTGTTCGACAGCTTCGCACCGCAGGCCAACTTGCTTGGCCATCTGGAGAAGATCGAAAGCTACGCCCCTGGCCACCGGGTCAGATTTGGAAACATGAACTACATCGCGTATATCCGTGGAGACTTGATCTTCGATGGATTCGAGACCACGACAGCCGCTCTCTGCCACCATGATGAACATGACCTAAATCTGTCACCGGTCCATACGTAGGAGGTAGTACCTGTAGCTGCTCCAGCCATAGATCCGGAGCAGATCGCGCCATCCGAAGACGGGAAGCTCAACCTCGCAGCGGAATCCGCGGTTTTAGTAGTGTTGGAGCCGGACACAGACTTAAATTCAAGTGACATCTATGCCACCAGAAGTACGGACCCGCCTCCGGCTACAGGTTCCGAACTATGCGCATCCACGCACATCGAGCACGATCGGTCATCGATCACCGAATTCAGCGCCGCGAACATCTTCCGGCATTCACCTCTGGGAGACGTGCTAAACTTGTTAAGAGCTCTATCCGGTTCGAGCTGGAGATTGATAACAGAAAATTTTGCGTCCCACCCACTGCCCACTTCATACAAATTGTTGAAAACTTAACTGACTCACTTGACTACAGCTCCGAAGACATCGACGGTATGGACGACAATGCCAATGAAGAACCGGGCCAAGACCCGCCGTTTACCAAACGTTGGACAGCCACCTCTTCCTATGACGTATACATGGTGGATACACCTAAGAGAACTAACGGCAACGAAAAAGCAGATCCAGTTGAGGACAAACATCCTGTGATACAACCAAAACACCAGCGTCAGTGGCACCGCTCTAAGTCGTGTCAAGGAACAAATGGCGATACGGACACAGGAGAGGACAACAGTCCGGACGGTGCTGAAGTCAGAGAAGATCCCGACGAAAGAACTGCCGAACAGGACGATCGTCCGGACAGTAATTATCTTCCACTCTCCGAGGATCAGGTGAGTCTTAGCAGCGAGGACTTTATCGTGCCTGAGGAACCTTAGGAGCAGGAGCTCTTCAAGCGCCGGCTAATAGCCACTTCAAAGAGCCTGAAAAAGATGCAGCAGCAGCTTCAAGCTGACCAAGATTTTCTCAATGACAGATGGACCAATGTCCTAGTAGCCGAAGAATACGGCCTCAAGCGCCCAGTCAAAATTTACCTGAAGCACAAATTGCAACCTTAGTTCGATGACGAGGCACCGGAGCCCATACCATCACCGCACAATGCGGCTAACCGACCACCACGTGGTCGGGACAAAGCGGCAACTCAAGCCGAACACCAGCCCGCCCCTCCTCACCGTAAAGGCAGAGACAACACAGCTCGTGGTCAACAGGACCTGGACAACAGAGCAGGACATACAAGATTGATCTATGGATCGCGAGGACGTGCCCCGACACGTGACAAGCCTAGTCACACCCGGGACGAAAACCGCAGACAGACTCCATTGGAGCTACATCGCAATGTGGACCAACATAGAGGCGCCGCACACCCTCTTTGCTTCACAGACGAAGTAATGGAGCACGAATTACCGGAAGGGTTTAAACCAGTGAATATTGAATCATATGATGGAACAACTGATCCCGTGGTCTGGATCGAGGATTTCCTTATCCATATTCACATGGCCCGCGGAGATGACCTTCATGCCATCAAATACCTCCCGTTAAAACTCAAAGGTCCATCTCGGCACTGGTTGAACAGTCTGCCCGAAAGACTCTATTAGCAGCTGGGAGGATTTGGAAGACGCCTTCCACGACAACTTCCAAGGCACATATGTCCGGCCACCAGACACCGATGACTTAAGCTATATACAGCCATAAGAGTCAGCCAGGAAGCTCTGGACTAGGTAATTAGTTAAAAAGAACCAAATCGCTGACTGTCCGGACGCGGAAGCCCTAGCGGCCTTCAAACACAGCGTCCAGGACGAGTGGCTTGCCCGCCACATCGGTACACGGCACCGCATCCACAAGCCACTGCACCAAACCGAAGTAACTATTCGGAATGGGCTCCGTAGGCCACAGCCGGACTATGACGTCCTTCATGGCGGAACCAGATATCCTATGGAGCTCGGCCCACTGGGCCATCTGTTCATTTAATAACAATTGACGCTTTGGCGCACTGAACTGTGACAAAAAAATCTTCTCCGTGGCACACCCTTCTTGCACTTAGTAAAATTGTGATGCATCGGAGGCTCTTCTGCAGGTCTAAAAGAGGGTCCGGAGAACTCCACATTTGGTTAAGCGGGGAATACTTCGGATCACCGAACTTCATCGGTAATAAGAAAGGCTTGCCAGCCGCTATATCCCCAGTTTGTCGGGTCTCTTCCCAAACCGCCCTAGACTCAGACCGTGCTTGCTTCGCTTCTTGCAAGGCCTTGTGAGATCGGCTATTCTCGCGTTGTTATCCTTCTCAAGGAATTCGCACCGGACTGGTCTCCTCCAGTTTGCGCGCCATCGTAGTAATTCTTTCCTCACATTGGCACCGAACAGTCTGTTCGGTTTTAATTCTTCAACCGCCTTATGGGCAGCCAGATTACTCACCCGTGTTTGTTCCTTGGCAAGGACAAGCTCAGGCCGAAGGGCGTCCACCGCAGCAGCACCATATGTAGTTACGCATGCCTTAATATACAATTCCAGCTTCACGCTCATGTTATCATGCATAAATATACAAGTTGACCCAAAAACATACCTTGCGCCTCGTCAAGGCACTTGTCGATCTGCATGATGTCATCATCCGCCTCAACAGTCTTCCGTTGTAGATCCGCAACCTCCGTGGATCGGGCAGTTGCAGGGGAAGTAATAGCCTGTGTTACAAGTAGTCATATTATTTCCTGGATAAATATTTTTGATACTCTGATTGCCTCCCTTGGGGAGCCTATCAGAGTCCCAGGGGCTACTATCTATACATAGGAGTATTTTGTGAATAAACACAAATTGAAAGTATTACATCACAAACCTCGAAACCTCTTAGCTAACTCATGAAGGCTTCATTCAATCCGCTTTTTGTGGAGAGGACCTTTTTAACCACTGTACCATCAAGTTACGATGGTCTTCGGAGACGGACGCCTGTCGTAGCATGTTCGCCAATATATCCGACGTTTCAGGGTCTCCGGAAGCAGCTGTAGCAGCACGGCCTCCCTTCAAAGGTGTCGGTGTACAAAAAGAGGGGTACACTTTTTGTACCCCGATAACTGTGCACGGGAAGTCTGAGCCGTAGGCACCACCACATCGAGCAAGGAAAGGGAGGTGAGCCAGGGTAAGACCAAAGCTCAAGAGAACTACGACGCCAAGGCCAAGACCACGAAGAGCAAAGGGGACGAAGCGGACTCCCCCGGCAAGATCCTTGCCGGAAGACAGTTCTAGCAGCCCCGGCATGACCCTTGCCACGGTGACTCGTCCCGCGCCTACGGAGCGAATCACCCTTGAGTCCACTGCCCCTAAAGGGCAAGGATTCGGGAGACATCCCCGTGGCGGCATGCAGATCTTTGTGAAGACATTCAAGATCAGATACGCACTAAGGAGACGACAACCCTTGGCGGGGCCCTGGCAAGCGCCTTGTCGGGGATAACAGCAGGCGCCTCGCAAAGACCCTTGCCGGGGCCCCGGCAAGGCCCTTGCCGAGGACACCCGCAGGGCCACCATCAGGCCCACGCCGACTAAACCTCCACCGCCGTTCGCATGCAGCTGCCGACCCAACCAGCTAGGAAGGCACCTGCGTGGCGGCATGCAGATCTTCGTGAAGACCCACCACTGCGCCACCTCAGCTGCCTGCCTACCTACGTGGCATCGCAGGCGTCGCTGGCCAGGGCGGGTGTCAACACAAGGAGGAGCGGCGACGGACGAGATAGATCTCTCCCCCGTCCCCGATAAAGCAAGGACACCTAAGTAAGACGCATTAAATGTGCCTTGTCATGTAATACGAGGGATAACCTCGGATCACTGTACCGTTTCCACCTCCTGTGCGCCACTGTGGCAACCCCTTTTTCTATAAAAGGAGGCCCGAGGCGACCAGGAGAAAGATTCGGCTTTTTGGAGCTCCTCACGCCCCATAGGTAGCTCAAGAACACAGATATACAATCCACCAAAGCAGGAGTAGGGTTTTACGCATCCTCGTGGACCGAACCTGGATAAACAAACCGTGTGCTACCTGTTAGATCCGCTCTTCTCACGACCCCACGCCCCGCAAACCGTAGTAGGGATTCTTGTGATCCCATAGGTGTCGTTCCACACCGACATCTCTGGTGCGCCAGGTAGGGGGCCGCAGTTGTGAGAATCGGCTTTAGCAGTTAGTTTGGCGCTTCTTCGTCATCATGGCACCCAAGAAGAAGAAGACGGTGGCGGTTGGCCAGTCGGAAGCCGGACAGCCCGTCCCGACACGGGCGAGCAGCGGACCGGTTGTAGAGAGGACCCGGGGTGCTGCTCGCGAACACCAACACCATCCCAGCAGCCGGAGTTTGGGAGCCGGCGATGTTTGTGCGCCTGGTAACGGGCCACACGTCACCAAATCCAATGGCTGAGCCAAGTCCTTCACTGGTGGAGCGGGGCCTTCCAAGGTCATCGCCGCCCCGCCCGAAGGCGACGCGAGGGCCTCCAAGACTCCCACGCCGGCGTCAACAGCGCGCTCCTCCCAGGCAGCGCGCGACGAATGGCGTAACCACGCCGAAGATCCCGGGCGTCGCCGCGGGAAGAGCCCCGAGCGCCACTCCCGGGACGTAGAAGACCTGCCCACTCGCCGAGGCACTGGTGAAAATGGCATGCAACCGCGGGGTCGTGATAGAGCTCCTTCTGACATGGTCAGAAGTCGAAGCGCGTCGCGATCCGTGTAGGTTTCGCTACCACCAACGCCAGCAGAGGCCCTGGCACGCGCAGTTGCTCCTCGACTTTCCTCCCACCACGGGGAAACTCGACGAATGGAGGGCCACTATCCGAAGCCTTGTTGCGGTGGCCAACAAAGACGAACCAAGTCCGGTGGGGCCCCCGGGTCGACGCTCCGATGGAGTCCCGCGGACCAGTGGCAAAAAACCCGGCTGTGCCACAACCATGATGCATTCACCTCTTCCCCATCCGGTACCGCGGACGCCAGCTCGGCGCGACGTCGCGGGCAACTCCATCTCCATAGCATCGTCTGACCCGCGGACCCACTTTGACCAGCGCCAAGTTCTTCGGGAATGAGCCCATGAAGACGCTCGAACCACTATCGAGCGCCGACGCGGAGTGCGCCACCAGTCAGACAGGCGAGCAGGGCCTTGTAACACCCCGGATATGATTTAGCTAATATGTACTCCAACTCTTGCCGTTTCCGGTGCTAAGTTATTTTAATTTTCTCGGGTTCGGGTTTTTTTCCCGTGCGTTGTTGTCGTTGTCATGCATCTCATATCATGTCATCATGTGCATTGCATTTGCATACGTGTTCATCTCATGCATCCGAACATTTTCCCCGTTGTACGTTTTGCATTCCGGCGCTCCGTTCTCCCCCGGTAGTCATTTCTACCTTTCTTTCGTGTGTGGGGACTAAACATTTCCGGATTGGACCGAGACTTGCCAAGCGGCCTTGGTTTACTACCGGTAGACCTCCTGTCAAGTTTCGTACCATTTGGACTTCGTTTGATGCTCCAACAGTTAACCGAGTGGCCGAAAAAGCCTCGTGTGTGTTGCAGCCCAACACCCCTCCAATTTGGCCCAAAACCCTCTCCATCATCTAGACGTCCGATCACGATCGCGTGGCCGAAAACCAGACCTCATTTGGACACTCCTAGCTCCCTCTATGCCTATAAATACCACCCCCATTCGAAATCCTGGTTGAAACCCTAGCCCCCCTCCTCCTCCAGCCGCCGGACAAAATCCGGACGGCCGGACGTTGTTCGCCCACCGTTGCCGACCTACCAGGCCTTGCCACGTGGCCCTGGCCCCACTTAGCGGTGCCAGCGCCGCCGGCCCGCCCGGGCCCAAGGCGGGCCCCCTCCCAACGCCGTCCGGGCCCGAAGAGGCTCGAGCTCTCCTCCTTCGGCGCCGGCCGCCCGAGCCGTCGTGCCTCGCCGCAAGCACCACCGCCAAGCTCTCCGGCGACCGCCTCACCGCCCACCGGCCGCGCCGCAACTCGCCGCCAACGCCGCCCCTCGCCGCCGCGTCTAGCGCCGACGACGCCCGCGGCCACCCCGGGCCGCACCTCCTCCTCCACGCCGCACCCCCTCTGGCCGACCTTCCAACTCTGGCGAAGTCCTCGAGCTTCGACTCCAGCGATCCTCGTAAAGCGTGCCGCGCCGGATCTAGATCTGGGAAATATCCCCTCGGTTGACTTTTTGTCCCTAACCCTAAATATATTGCCATGTTCATCATGCCGTAACTTTGCATCCGTAGATCCGTTTTGGGCATATAGCATATCAAAATGTTCGCCTCAGAGAGCACATCATTTAATCTCATTGCATCATTTTCATTTGAGTTCATCTTGATGCCCGAAATGC
This sequence comes from Triticum urartu, assembly GCF_056163025.1. Lineage (NCBI taxonomy): Eukaryota > Viridiplantae > Streptophyta > Magnoliopsida > Poales > Poaceae > Triticum > Triticum urartu. The sequence goes on along the minus strand of NC_141873.1, from coordinate 424,739,922 downwards.
TGTTGGAAGATTGCTATTTGAGATAATTGCCAGATCTGCTGATCCAATTAGCTATTTGTCATTTTTGCCATGATTATTGTGTGCATGATATGCCCCTGAGCTCTACATATGTTTTGTTATATGAGTTATCTTCTTTCCAGAGGTGCCATCCATGTATTTTTGTGATGTGTGTGGTGACTAGCACAAGCTTGCAAAGTGGTGCATTCGTTAATGCTGATTTCAGGGACTTAGCAATTCCACCAAGTCCTTGAGCTGTTCTTATCAATATGCCATATGTTCATGTTGTTTCCTAGTGATCCGTGCCTCTTTTGAGGATGATCAGTAAGGATGATTTGTTAATCTTGTAGTGCTCTATCCATCCATGTCTTTGTTTGCAATTATGGAGCACCCTAGCTTGAGTCAATCGAGTTCTACTTTTGTCATTTCGTGAATCTGGGCAGATTGTCTACTTGTTAGCGATTTTGCCGAGGATGTTGTAGTTGGTCCGTGCATGCTATGTTATTGTTCTTGCCATGTCTAGCTCGTATAATGTGTATTCTTGATGGATGTATGCTTAGATTGTCATGACATGCTCTGTAGTGAGTGCATCGAGCTCGTAAACATGCCTACTTGATATCTGTTTTGCATGCTCTAGTTTTTCACTAAGCCTGTGATCTGTTTAAGTTTTTGCCATGTTCACATGCTTGCAATTGTATTTTCTGATCCCTTTTGGCTCAAGGTAACTAAGGGACTTTTGTTAAGCTCTTTGAGTAGCTCCATTCCGTGCTTTGCTTTGCCAGGTTCAGGCCCTGTAGCATATAGTCTTCACGCTCCAAAGTGTGCTACCTGATCTGAAATTCCAGACAAGTGTTAATTTCACTAAGTCTAAAATCTGTTTACCAATTGCACCTTTGCCATGCTTGTTTGAACCTGTTAATGATTGATTTGGCCGTAGCTCAGAGTTCATCTTTTGTTAAGCATCATGAGTGGATCCCTGCCATGTATTTTGTTGCCATGTTTCGGTGCTGTAGCATGTTTAACTTGTTGCATTTAGATGGCTACTTGCTGTTTATCGCAGACCGGCACCATTCTTGTTTTGCTTGCCATTTTTAAACCGTGTCTCCGATTCCGGCGTTCTTTATATCGTTCTCAAGCGAAATCATCTCACATTTCCATTGGAACACTTGGATTTACAAGTTGAGGCCAGGTTCATTCATTCCTTGCCAAATCTTGCATATGCATCCCATATCGCATCCCGCATAGCATACCATGTTTGCATCGTGTTGTTTGAGTTGTGCACATGATTGATTGCGTTCCTTTTGCTTGTTTGTCTTGTTTGGGTAGAGCCGGGAGACGAGTTCGCTAATGAGGAGCCTGTTGAGTTTGCTTTTGAGGATCCAGTCAAAGTTTGCTTTCGAGGATCCAGTCAACTCTGACAACTTTGCAGGCAAGATGATCATACCCTCGAAATCACTTCTATCTTTGCTTTGCTAGATGCTCGCTCTTTTGCTATGCCTATGCTACGATGCCTACCACTTGCTTATCATGCCTCTCAAATTGCCATGTCAAACCTCTAACCCACCATGTCCTAGCAAACCATTGATTGGCTATGTTACCGCTTTGGCTCAGCCCCTCTTATAGCATTGCTAGTTGCAGGTGAAGATTGGAGACCGTTCCTTGTTGGAACATTATTTACTTGTTGGGATATCATTATATTATCTTGTTATCTTGATGCATCTATATACTTGGTAAAGGGTGGAAGGCTCGGCCTTTTGCCTTGTGTTTTGTTCCACTCTTGCCGCCCTAGTTTCCGTCATATCGGTGTTATGTTCCCGGATTTTGCATTCCTTACGCGGTTGGGTGATAATGGGAACCCCTTGATAGTTCGCCTTGAATAAAACTCCTCCAGCAATGCCCAACATTGGTTTTACCATTCGACACCTAGCCTTTTTTCCCTTGGGTTTCGCGGACTCAATGGTCATCTTATTTTAAACCCCCCCGGGCCAGTGCTTCTCTAAGTGTTGGTCAAACCAAGCGATGTCCGGGGCTACCAGGGGCAACTCTGGGCTGGCCTACCCGACGTCTTGCTCATCCGGTGTGCCCTGAGAACGAGATATGTGTAGCTCCTATCAGGATTTGTCGGCACATCTGGGTGGTGTTGCTGGATTTGTTTTAACTTGTCGAAGTGTCTTGTAGAACCGGGATACCGAGTCTGATCGGAATGTCTCGGGAGAAGGTATATCCTTCATTGACCATGAGAGCTTGTCATGGGCTAAGTTGGGACCCCCTACAGGGATTGAACTTTAGAAAGCCATGCCCGCAGTTATGGGCAGATGGGAATTTGTTAACGTCTGGTTGTAGATAACTTGAACCTTAACTTAATTAAAATGAATCAACTGTGTGAGTTACCGTGATGGTCTCTTCTCGGCGGAGTCCGGGAAGTGAACACGGTGTTGGACTAATGCTTGCCGCAGGTTGTTCCCTAGTTATTCATTCGCGCTTTGCCTTCTCTTCTCGCTCTCTTTTGCGAACAGGTTAGCCACCATACATGCTAGTCGCTTGCTGCAGCTCCACATAATCACCTTACCTTACCTATAAGCTTAAATAGTCTTGATCGCGAGGGTGCGAGATTGCTGAGTCCCTGTGGCTCACAGATTACTTCCAAACCAGATGCAGGGCCTGATGATTCCGCTCCAGATGACGCGCTTGAGCTCAAGTGGGAGTTCGACGAGGACTCACGCCGTTATTATGTGTCTTTCCCTGATGATTGGTAGTGGTGCCCAGTTGGGACGATCGAGACCATGTCGCATGTTGGGTTGATCTTTTATTTTGGCACCGTAGTCGGGCCATGAGTGATTGGATGATGTAATGCTATTTATGTACTTTGTGTGACATGGCGAGTGTAAGCCAACTATGTTACATTTCCCCTTATTATGTATTACATGGGATGTTGTGAAGATTACCTTACTTGCGACATTGCTTTCAATGCGGTTATGCCTCTAAGTCGTGCTTCGACACGTAGGAGATATAGCCGCATCGAGGGCGTTACAGGCCTGCTGTGAACCACTCGGCCCCGGAGAGCCCTGGAGGCCTACCTTACGAGATAGGCTGTCCGGCTTTTACCCGTGAGCTGCGGCAGTTCCAGTGGCCCACTCACCGCACCTTCAAACCTGACGTTGGCTAAAAGTACAGCGGCAAGACTCACCCGTCTGAGTTCCTCAGCATCTACACCATCACGATGCAAGCCGCCGGAGCCCGCGACGATAAGGTGCTTGCGAATTACTTTCCATTGGCTCTTAAAGCCAATGCCATGTCGTGGTTGATGCACTTGCCGGTAGACTCTATTTCCTCCTGGTCGGATTTGTGCCATGAGTTTGTGGGCGCCTTTACTGGGGGTCACCAAGCCCATGGCCAAGCAAGTGACCTGCATGTCATTCCCCAGAAGGGAGGCGAGAGTCTGTGCAAGTATATACAGAGGTTCAGCCGGGTACAGTACAATATCCCTGATGTTCACCCTGCCGCTATCATCAGCGCGTTCCATCAGAACGTGCATAACCACAAGATGCACGAAGAACTGGCAATGAACAAGGTGAAAGATGTGGCAGAACTCTATGTTCTTGCTGACAAATGTGCCCGAGCTGAAGAGGGAAGGAAGTACCCCGGCGAAGATGCCGGCGTGGAAACCGACTCCTCAGATGAGGATACTGCCGCCCCGGTGAAGAAAGGCCGGCGCCGCAACAGGAAGCGCAAAGGTAAAGCTGTGCTTGCCGTCGAGGGATCTGGCAACTCTGGCTCCGCCAAGAAAACCAAGGCAGATGACCCCGGTAAGGAAATTGCCAGATGTGTCGCCTGCCGGGCCTTGGCGGCTGTCGAGAAGCCAGGAAACTCCGACAAGCAATACTGCAAGATCAATCGCACCAAAGGCCATGATCTCCAGAACTGCCGACAGGTTGAGCTCCTTGCTGAGAAGCGGAGGGATGAATATGAGAGGCGGGACAAGGAGAAAGGCCAGGACGGTGCTGAGGGGTCCGGCAAGAAGCGTGACGGCCAGGCGGGCCATCGCGGCAAAGATAAACAGCGGGAGAGGCCCGCCCGGGGCCGTGACAAAAAGGTAGAGGACGATGATCACGAAGAGGACGATGAGTCTGGTGACCAAGGATTTCAGGAAGCTACAGAGGCCATGTGTGTCGATGGCGGCGCCTCGCTGCATACCTCTCACCGCCAGCTTAAACAGTGGGCGCGTGAGATTACAGCGGTGTAACCGTCATTTGATGCGCAAAGGCCGCTGAAGTGGTCCAGCACACCTATCATTTTTGACACTGAGGATCACCCTGATCGCACTACTGCAGTTGGGTGCTTGCCATTGTTGGTTTCACCAACAATATGCAACCTCAAGGTGACAAAGATGCTAGTCGATGGTGGGGCCGGTCTGAACTTAATCTCGCCTGCCGTGATCGAGAAATTGCAGATTCCTGATGAAGACCTCGAAGAGACGGGCACATTTCAGGGGGTCAACCCGGGAAGAAGTCAACCAAAGGGAAAGGTCACGTTGCCCGTGACTTTTGGGAGTGATCTGAACTACAGGACAGAAAGGGTTGTGTTCGACGTTGCCAAAATCCCCTTGCCTTACAACGGGATCCTTGGCCGCCCAGCGCTGGCCAAGTTCATGGCGGCGTCACATTACGCCTACAACACCCTGAAGATGTCGGGGACTGTGACGATCATCACCGTCCCGTCAGACAAGAAGGATGCGCTAATTTGCGCTGACGAACTCTACCAACAAGCAGTTGTAGCAGCCACCACTGCTAAGGCGCTTGCTCCTGCCGCTGGAACCCCAGGAAGGCGAAAGAAGAAGACCAGTGAGACCTCAGGCACCCACTCCGGCAAGCGCACCTCTTCGGAGTGTAGCGCTCCCGTCGAGGACGTGCCGGAGAGCTCCGCCGATAGAAACAAGAAGTCCAGGGCCACACCACCGGGAACCAAGAAGGTTTCTGTCAAGGAGGACGGCGTGGGAGGAGCTTTTACCATAAGCTCCACCCTTGACTACAAATAGGAAGACGCGCTCGTCACCTTCTTGCAGGCGAATGTCGATGTGTTTGCATGGCAAGCATCCGACATCCCCGGCGTTCCCAAGGAGGTGATTGAGCACCACCTTGCTGTCTGTCCTCATGCACGACTCATCAAGCAGAAGGTCAGAAAGCAAGCTTTCGAATGACAAGAGTTCATCACAGAGGAGATCCAGAAACTGGAAGCAGCGGGTTTGGTAAGAGGAGTGCTCCATCCGACGTGGTTGGCCAATCCTGTGGTAGTGCGCAAGGCAAATGGGAAGTGGAGGCTGTGTATTGATTACACAGATATTAATAAGGCTTGTCCCAAAGACCCCTTCCCGTTGCCGCGCATCGACCAGATTGTTGACTCCACAGCTGGGTGTGATTTGTTGTCATTCCTCGATGCCTACTCCGGCTACCACCAGATCTTCATGACAAGGGAAGATGAAGAGAAAACGGCATTCATCACCCCATGTGGTAAGTATTGCTTTATACGGATGCCTTTCGGGTTGAAGAGTGCTGGTTCAACGTTTGCAAGGGCGGTCCAGATTGGTTTTGAACCCCAGCTCCATAGAAATATGGAAGCTTATATGGATGATATAGTGGTCAAAACCAAGAACAGGGCAACCCTCATATCAGATTTACAAGAAACATTTGTAAACCTACGCAAGATCAATATCAAGCCGAACCTTGAGAAGTGCGTCTTCGGCGACCCGTCTGGCAAGCTTCTCGGGTTCTTTGTGTCATAGTGTGGGATAGAGGCCAACACGGACAAGATCAAAGCTATAGAGCAGATTGAAGCGCTCAATCGAGTCAAGGATGTGCGTCGGCTTGCTGGTTGTGTTGCCGCCATGAGCAGGTTCATTTCCATGTCCGCCGAGCGCGCCCTTCCATTTTTCAAGATTTTGAAAAAGGCGGGCCCGATGGAGTGGACGCCAGAAGCCGAAGCAGCATTGCAAGATTTGAAGATGAACCTCTCCTCCGTGCCAATACTAGTTGCGCCTAGGCCACAGGAACCGTTGTTGCTGTACCTGGCGGCAACGAACCAGGTGGTCAGCGCCGCACTAGTGGCGCAGAGAGAAATTATTGATGAGGTAATAGCAGCGACGGAGCCCGATGCCACCGATGCCGAGACGACGCAGCCGGTTGGAGTGCTGCCAAGGAAGAAGATGATGCAGCACCCGGTCTACTTTGTTAGCTCCCTTCTGCAGGGGGCTAGATCAAAGTACTCCGGTGTGCAGAAACTGCTCTTTGGCCTTCTTATGGCCTCGAGGAAGCTGTGTCACTACTTCCAGGCGCACGAAATCACTGTCATCACTCGCCTCCCTCTGTAACGGATATTGCACAATCCAGACGCAACGGGAAGGATCGTAGAGTGGGCACTGGAACTGTCCAGCTTTGGCCTCAAGTTTGAGAGTGCCTCGACGATTCAAAGCCGAGTCCTGGCGGAGTTCGTTGCAGAATGGACCACGACGCCTGACAAAGAAACTCAAGAGACTGCTCTCCCCGGCAAGGAGGCAAGTTGTGACTGGATCATGTACTTTGATGGAGCTTTCTCCTTACAGGGTGCCGGGGCTGGCGTACTGCTTGTCGCGCCCACCGGAGAGCACCTCAAGTACGTGATCCAGATGCACTTCCCTAGGGAGGTGTCAACAAACAATACTGCTGAATACGAGGGGCTGCTTGCTGGTCTTAGGATCGCGACAGACCTTGGAATCAAGAAACTCATCGTCAGGGGCGACTCGCAACTTGTCATCAAACAAGTCAACAAAGATTACTAGAGCCCGTTGATGAAGGCCTACGTCGATGAAGTGAGAAAGCTGGAAGAGCGTTTTGATGGTATACAGGCGAAGCATGTTCCCCGAGCAGAGAACAACATCGACAATTACCTGTCAAAGCGCGCTGCCCTCAAGCTACCTATGGAACCAGGTACCTTTGTGCTTCAGCTAACTCAACCATCCGTTGATCCATCAACAGAGCAAAACAAGAGAAGGAAATCAGGGCCCAGCAAGTACTTTCCCGCCGAGCTCCCCGGAGCCGTCGACAAGGATGTTGCCGGAGATACTGAGCCCACCGCGGGATGGCTAGCTCCGGCGGAGCATCAAGCTCTTGTCGTCGAGACAGCCGCTCCTGTAGCGGAGGAAATGCCTTTAGTCCTCGCCGTCGAGCCCCAGGCTCCAGCGTGGGCACAGCATACCGTCTGATTCCTCCAAACAGGGGAACTTCCTGAGGAGCAGGAAGAAGCGGAAAAAGTAGCCCGTCGCTCTACTATGTACCAGTTCGTCGATGACGTCCTATACAGAAAGAGGCCGAACTGCGTGAAATTGAAGTGTATCCCTCGAGAGGAAAGACTGGGGTTGTTGGCGAAGATACATGGAGGCATATGTGGATCCCACATAGGGTCAAGAGCCCTTGCCGGCAAGGCATTTCGGCAAGGCTTCTTCTGTCCCACTGCCCTCCAGGATGTGACGACACTAGTCACCAGGTGTGAAGCATGTCAGTTCCATTCAAAGAAACTTCATCAGCCAGCTCAAGCCCTTCAAACCATTCCTCTCTCCTGGCCCTTTCTCGGTCTGGGGGCTCGACATACTGGGCCCTTTCCCCCGCGCTGTCGGGGGCTTTGAGTACTTGTACAACGCAATCGACAAGTTCACAAAGTGGCCAGAGGTGGAAGCAGTGAGGAAGGTCACAGCTCAGTCAGCCGTCAAATTCTTCAAGGGACTAGTGTGCCGTTTTGGTGTACCCAACAGGGTCATCACCGACAACGGTACACAGTTCACAACCCGCACCTTCATGCAATATACCCAAGACCTCGGCAGCAAAGTCTGTTTCGCTTCCGTTGCTCACCCACGATGGTCAAGCTGAGAGGGCAAACGCTGAAGTGCTGCGAGGCTTAAGGACAAAGACCTTTGACAGGCTGTGCAAGAGTGGAAGGCGCTAGATTGATGAATTGTTGGCGGTTCTTTGGTCAATCAGAACGACGCCAAATCGAGCCACCGGCCAGACACCCTTTGCCCTGGTATACGCGGCAGAAGCAGTTCTCCCCACTGAACTCATATACAGGTCACCTCGAGTACTCGCTTATGATGAGCATGAGCAAGAGCAACTGCGCCAAGATGACGCAACGCTCCTTGAGGAAGATCGTCTTCGGGCGGCTGTGAGAGCAGCGCGCTACCAGCAAGCCTTGCGCCGCTACCATAGCCGCAAGGTTCATGCCCGAAGCCTTGAGGAAGGCGAACTTGTTCTTCGGCGCGTTCAATCGGCCAAAAATTCCAACAAGTTGACGCCAAAGTGGGAAGGCCCTTCTCGGGTAATACGAGTCACCAGGCCCGGCGCAGTCCGCCTAGAGACCAAAGATGCCATTCCGGTGAGTAACTCTTGGAACATTGAGCATCTTCGCAAGTTTTACCCATGAGGCGCGGCTTGTCGGGCCCCCCGGCAAGCCACCTTTTGTACGAGCCTTGCCGATGATGTATGTAACCCTCTGTACAAAGCCAGGCGCAGACCCTGAGCATAAGTAAATGAAGCGCTGGCGCCCTAAGTTATAGCATGCATGCTAGGTCGAGTCTCATCCTTGGTTAGGGTTGATAGTGCTTAACGGCGACTAACCCCTAGCTTAGAGGTCGAGTGTGCGTCTCTCATCTGTCTTCTTTGGTTCATAGAACACACGGATATCCGTGCCGAACCACTTGGGGAGGAAAAAAAGAGGAACAGACCAACATCTAGCCCCTGGCAAGCCAGTATTGCCGGGGGCTGCAAGAGCAAAGATTCACCCACGGCGAACCAGGGTTGCCGGGGACTACAGCTTCAGATAAGTTCTTCATCCATTATCATGCATTCCAATATGGACTGAGGTATGTGAAACCTCGTTTTCCCCTAAGCTACCGTGCTCCAATAACTCTAGGCCCTAGGGCTCATTCCTGGGGCCAAGTTTGGTCGTAGTCGCGACAACGAAAGGATGAAACAAGGAGCCTGAACCCGCCTCATCCCTGCATCCGCCAAAGGTGTGAGGAAGGTCAGGTGAAGTGGGGAGATGGCAAGGCCTGTTGCCGGGCAAGGAAATGTTTATCTTGAGGATATCAAGGATTTACTCCTTGTCGTGGGTTCCACCCGCAAACAAATGACCCGGCAAAGCATCCCTTTTTCATTAAAAACATTCCACTCAGGTACAGTCCATAGGGAATGAAAAACATGAATGATGGGATTACAAGTTTTAAATTCAACAAAGGCCCGAAGGCTTACAAACTAAAAAGAGATAAGTTGCCCGTAATCCCTTTCTTGTCCCTCGCCTCAGGAGGCAGGTCAAGCAGGCGAAAAGGACAAAAGGAGCGCCTAGGCGGGCTACGGGTGGCAGAAGACACCAAGAGAACATCTTGGTGGCCGTCCAAAGGCTGGGTGGTGATGGCGGCGCCGGAAGCAGAGCTTGAAGACGAGGTGGCAGGACGTCAGCACGCGCCGAAGGCATCGGTGCCCGCGTACTCCGACTTGACGGCGTTGCCGCCCGCCCTCTTCCTCTTCCGCAGCCTCCCAATGCCAGCCGCCCAAGGAGACGGCCCCGAGAAGTTCAGGGAGCCTGCGACGCGGATGATGGGGTCGCCGGTGCCGCACGGAGCGGCACCCGACACCTAATCGGACCCGTCATCCTGCCGCCTACTACCCTCGTCGTCGCTGCCGCTGTCCTCCTCGTCACTCCCGCCCAAGGAGGAATCTTCGCTATCAGAAGAGCTCTCCACGCTGCACCGGGTGCATTGGGCACAAATTCCTGTGCATTGGCCACAAATTCCGGGTTACCGTCCGCCTTACGCTTATTGCCTCCTTAACTCGCCGGGTTATGCTGCTGACCCTTTCCATTACCATTCTTCTTTCCCTTCCCTGTCTTTTCCTCGTCAGACGCGGGATCCTTGGTACTATCAGAATCGGCATACTTGACTAAAGCCGCCATCAGCGTCCCCGTATCGTTGCAATCACGCTTAAGGCGCCCAGCTTCTGTCTCAGAGGCTCAAAGCGGCAATTCTTCTCCAGCATGAGAACTGCTGAGCCAGCATCCATCTTGTCAGACGAATGTATTATATCCTTGACCCGGCGCACCCAATGAGTCATAGATTCACCTTCTTCCTGCTTACAATTTGTCAGATCCACAATTGACATAGACTGCTTGCAAGTATCCTTGAAGTTCTGGATGAAACGGGCCTTCGGCTCCGCCCATGAACTAATGGAGTTGGGTGGCAAACCCTTTAACTAAGAATGGGCCGTTCCGTCCAACATCATGGTGAAATATTTAGCCATCGCTTCATCACTAACCTCCAGCAGCTCCATAGCCATCTCGTAACTTTCAATCCACGCCCCAGGCTGTAAATCGGCCGTATAATTCGGCACCTTCCGAGGTCCCTTGAAATCCTTGGGCTGACATACATTACGTAGAGCCGGTACCAGACAAGGAACTCCTCCGGTTCTAGTAGCAACTCCCGCCTCAACGGAAGTCGTTGGGTAAACCGGTGAGTTCTGTTGGGCTGCTAGCTGAGCCGCTAGCTGAGTCGCCCGCTCGTCCTCCTGACGTACCCGATCCTGAACCGGGTTATACCCGCCGGGCAGGTTCCGGCGCTGAGCGTTACTTGACAAGGCCTCTGACTCCATGTGTCTACTGTAACTCGGGCTCCGATTTTGACGAGGCGGAGCTAACCAGGGCGGAGGAGTCGAATGAATCCTATCCCGGCTGAAGGAGTAGGTTTCTTGCTGAGCCAGGGCTGTTTGGACAAGTTCCCTGATTTTCTGGGTTTCCACTGCTGTCGGATCATCCCCATCTACTGGGAGAGCCGCCAAACGTGCTGATGCTGCGATTAAGTTCTCCATGGGGTTGGAGAAGTGACCCTGTGGTATTGGTATATAGTTGGGCGGTGCCATGTTGCCGTGAGGAGGTGCCATCCCCTGAGGCTGGATTGGACCTCCCGCTCCGGATGTAATAAGCTGATTCGCACCTGGCGGGTTACTTGGGCCGGCCCCGGGTGTAGCAAAGAGATTCCGAGGATCATAATTCTGAGGTAAACGGGTCTGAGTTTTCTGATGTCTCCTCGTCATTACCTCATTAGATGCATTTAAGCTCAACGTGAGCTGCAAGGCCTCTGCCTGAAGTTGTTGCGCCCGTACGTCCAAAGCCGCCTGCTCTATTGCTAATCTAGCGTCTTCAGCTGCTAAGGTTTCCTTGGCCCGGGCGATCTCGTCGCGAACCTGTGCCACCTCTGCCTCATGCTCAGATTGGTTCACAGGGATGATTGTAACAGTTAACAAAGCCGTAAGCTTATCCATGAGATCCATCAGCACCTGAGCCGGTGAGCGCACAGGGCCTCCTGCCCCGGCTGCTCCTAACCCGGACGTTATCGCCACTGAGGCCGTAGAAGTTTGGCCGGGTTGAGTACCAGCCATGAAGACTCCTGCCCAGTTTGGCGACTCTGAAGGGTCCGAAATAGTGCTGCCATCAAAGCAGCCCCCAAGCACACCGTCTTGAACTTGACACAGCGAATCTGTTGAGCCGGCCGACGAACCACCGTCAGAGAGGACGGCCGGCTCACCATCACCTTCAGATCCTTCAGGATGTTCACCTCCGTGGAGGCAACCCACAAAGGCACGCCTCACGACGGGTTGAGCTCGGGCAGGTTTCGCACGCTGAGCCGTCTCGACGAGGTCGGTGCAGCTGTCCCGCTCAGGGCCCGGCTCACCGATCCGGCCGATGAAGACGTGAATTCCGCCAAAGGGGACCCAGTATCCGTACTCAATTGAGCCGGCGTCGGGGCCCCAGCCTTCGTCGTCGATGTAGATCTTGCCACGACGACTCTTGGTCATCCGGCCAACTGCGTATCCGTTGAGCCCTTCGAAGCTGCCCTTCAAGAACTCAAATCCACCGTGCGCTGGCCCCACGGTGGGCGCCAACTGTCGTGGAATTGTCACGGCAGATGTCCTCTTGCAAGGACTTGATCGTGGAGCCATCGCAACTAGGAAGCTTAAAGGGGTTAATCAGGACAAAGGATACGCGAGGTTTATACTAGTTCAGCCCCTTACGGTGAAGGAAGGCCTACGTCTAGTTGGGTTGGAATTGCTAAGGTTTCGATGACCAGGGAGCAAGATATGCTATGCCCGGTTCTCGATCTGTTGTTTCTTACCCTAAGCCGCCATCGGGTCGTCCCCTTATATACACGGGTCGACGCCCTACGGCTTACAGAGTCCCGGCCGGCTCATAAACAGTGTCCGGCTCGGTGACCAGTTATTTCTACCTTACAGTACAAGTCACGCCCTCATGGCGGTTTATCACCATGGGCCATAAATCGCCTGTGGGCCCTTAGACCCTTTACTGAACCGCCATCTTCACGTCTTGGTCTTGGGCTTCGGATGGGCTTCTCTTTGCGTAACCCGACCCCTCCTGGGCGGCTTACCTAAATAGTTATATCCCAAACAGGTTTACCCTAGTATTTTTTCTCAAACAAATATAGAAGACTTTTCCCAGTAGTGAAAGCAGAGATGCAAGTATTGTTAGTGAAGAAGGAAATGGTACAAGAGAAGTCGACAATGCAATATGCATGTGGATCTTTAATAGCAGATATATTTTGGTCATATTGCACCATATCATTCGCTTCTCATCGTTAGGAGCTTAAATTTGACCTTTCCATTTGATCTTAAAAATTTAAGTCTGATTGGGAATCACAGTGGTTGATAAATAGGTGGGATGTGGGAAGTGAAACTTTAGTGCTTGGTATAACGTGCTTGAGGCATTTTTTGAGATCTACAGAAGCAGTGCGTGGGCATTGTCCTAGTATAACATAACTATATACATGTGTAAATGTTCCTTCAAAAAATTACATATATGTGTTTGGATTTTTGAAATTGCATATGTGTCCCAGTTTTTATTATTCAAATAATACACTATCGTCTGTTGCAATGCACGGGCAATTTCCAGTGAAGGACAATTGGCCGGTGATCTGAGTGTACATGGTACTTGCGAATAATGGGCCACAGCGCCCTGTCCAGCCGCTCTTGAGCGAAAATGGAGTGAAAGCTTGGTCCGAGATACTATCGTCATTTTCCAAGAGGTGGTTTTGAAGTAATTCAGGTTGCCTCAGTCACCAAGGGATAGGTCTCCGTCTAACTCTGCATTGGTCTCAAGCCTTGTTTTAGGTTGGGACGGACTGTGCCAACGAACGCAACATTGAAATCCATAAGATTATTAGTCATGGGCAGAATAAAGTTGGGCATGTAATGGCGGCAATTGGTCGCACACAACTTCTTTGCTTACACATGCTCACTCCCGAGGATATTAGCGTTATGATTATCGATGATTGTAAAACTGTTATAGCTTGAATAATGAAATGCGCCACACCCCCCCCCCCCCCCGCCCGCCAGAGGGAAAAAGCGCGCCACCGCCCCAAATGAAACCTGCTTAGTTGACTAAAAAATCAAATTAACAAATTCAGTCAAATATCAGGTGACGATGCACTAGCCAGACCATACGTGCAATGCACTGTGTCTTGTTCAGAAATCATAGGTGCCAAATACATAAACTAATACTAAACTATCAAGATGACACATTTTCGATTACACTATGTATCTTGTTACAGAATACTACTAATTAATTTCTCTTGTAATTTTGGAGCGAATAAATGCCATAATCTTGATATGGAGTATTACTAATTAATTCCGTCTGTAAATAATATTGGGAGCCAATAAAATGTCACAATGTTATTATGAAAAAACTAATTAATTTCATATGGTTATTTTTAGGAGGCAATAAATGCCCTAATTGTGTAAATGGAATACTAATAAACTCCTTATGGATGTATTTCAAGTCTATCAATCGATACCTACAGGATATTCCAAGATGTGTGTATCGTCCGAGGATCCTTAGAAATTACGGCGAATTGTAAAAAGGAAACACGCCAAAGCAGGAATGAATAAAATGGCAAACATTGATACTCCAAGAATCAGCCATGCCTCTATATAAACAACAGAAGGAACCATCAAAGTAGTACAAGTCTACAACCAAAAGGACATAGGAGAAGAGAACACTAAACAATTTCGTTATGGCTCTAATCCGGATCAACACTGGTGTTCTGTGCTTGATGGCACTTTTGATGGTTTCAACCACTTTATTGTCGAGTGAAGCGTCAGGGAGGAAGATAGGTACATTTCTATTTACCAGAGCTTATCAACTGTAGTATATATGAATTTGTGGTTTCCTAGAGCTAGATAAAAAATTGATCCTATTGCATCATTCTCTGTTGCCAATGATATGAATGTTTCTTATGAAGTTTGATCGTTCAAGTTAATATATGCAAGTGTTTTTGCAAGAGAAAAGTGTTTCAACCGTGCCTAATAGAGTGAGGTGTTTAGTTCAGATAGGCAAGTATCTTTTTCCTCATACTCACAAAAAATAGATATAGAAGTACTTTTCCTCATAATGCAAACTTTTGCGTCGCGCTCGTCCCGTTATTCGAAAGTTATCATGCCTCATAGTACTTTAAACCTAGTGTTATTTAACAATGGCATGGAATGAAAGAGGTGTTTTCCCTGTGATTTTATGATCACCATTACAATTATGTCGTGGTACGTATGGTTTCCATGGTACATAATAATTATATACCAGCCAGTAGTTGTTCTTCATGTGTTTGTATTAGCACTCCACTGTTGTCCTACTATTTGCATAGTACATTGATTTCACATAATCCTAGTTTAAATACGAATAGCAAAAGGTTCTGATGGCACCTTTTATTTTTTTATTGTTGTAGGAAAGGAAGCTACCATTGGCGTCGAGGGGCACCATGAACCCTACACTCCATGTACAAATCCTTCATTTTTGAAATGATATCTGCAACAGAGATGGTTATGGAGGTGGGACCTGCAGTGATGGTCACTGTGAATGCATCAGATAATTGTAGCAAGAAAATGACCAAGAATAATGTTTGGAAATAAAGATTCACTTGCGAGCATTATGAATTGTTTTTCTAGCTAGAATAATTTAAATCCCACTTTTTTATTTTCCTACTCTTTGTACCTGAACTCGTATCATGTCCTTTTTTTAACATAGATGCTCACATACACGTGCATTGCACTCACCGTATTGGGACGATTTTTGGGCAAAATTAAAATTAAATCAACCACCGAAGTATAATTAATACTACGATTTCTACCAGAATGTTTTTTCCTCTAAATCGGGAACTACACACCAGATAGTGTCGAATCTTTTAAACTTAACCATACCTTCTACAGACCTTGAAGTATGGACTTGAATAATTCTGTAGCAAACTATCATCTTTTATACCAAGAGTTAGGACAGCTGTAAAACATATTATGGCTGATTGGCTATTGGGACCAAATAGATTCATTGTTCTTGCACACAAAATAAGCGCATACCAATGGTCCATCAAACATATTCACCTGGAAACTAACAAGCTGCAGCGTATTTTTGTTCCTGGCTATCTACCACAACAATGTTTTCCCTTCTCCGCTGAAGGATGGGTGACGACGATGGCGCTCCTTTTGGCTAGCTCTAGTGCTTGTAGTCGTCGCTAAGTGGTCTATGGACCTGGATGTAAATTTTACTTCTGGTGTTCTTTGAACTACCTGATAGTTGGTGAATACTTCCTCGGTTGCATTTCTTATAATTCCTCGTAATTTCATTTTTAGCCCTCTAGAGAAATGGAAAGTATCGCTCTCACGATTTTATGTATCTCTTTGTAACACCCCGAGTCCGATGCGCCAGGTGTCTTCCTGTTATTAGTCGTTGTTGCCATGACATTTGCTTGCATGTTGCATTTTGCCATGTCATCATGTGCATTGCACCATCATATTTTTCAAAACATGCATCTGATCACTTTCTCCATTGTCCGTTTCGACATCCGACACTCTCACATGCACCCGTTGCACCTTCCAGTTATTGTTTCGTGAGCGGGATAAAAACATTCCTGGCATTGTCTGAGATTTGTCGAGTGGCCTTTGTGTATCACCGGTAGACCGTCTGTCAAATTTTGTTCCATTTGGCGGACGTTTGATGCCCCAACGGTCAATCGCGTTAACCGGAACCCCTTCTTCTCTTTGCAGCCCAGCACCCCTTCATAACAGCCCACTAGCCCGTCTAAACCCCCTCCATGCTCTCCGTCGTTGGATCACAATCATGTGGGCGAAAACTGCACCTCATTTGGCCTCTCCTAGCTCCCTCTACCTATGTATAGGTCCTCCCCGTCCGAATTCGCAGTCCAAACCCTAGCCTCCATCTTCCCTCCATGCTACCGGACACGTCCGTCCATGCCGGACGCGTCCAGTGCCGCCGCCCTCGACGAATCAGAAGCAGTCACGTCACCCCGCCACCGTCTCCACCGCATGGTCCCGTGGGTCCCATCACCGGCCCGCACACGGGCTGAACCGGGCCGCGCCTTGTGTCGGCGCTCGAGCCGCCGGTGCCGCCGCCTTGTGCAGCCGCCGCGTCGCCGCCAGCTCGCGCCGCTGCCAGCCCGCGCCACCACCGTTCGCGCCAGCTCGCGCCGCCGCCGCCGCGCGCCGTCACCACTGAGGGAGTCATGGACCAAGGGGTCCTCGAGAGTCCGACCTATCGATATGGGCCGGATTGTTGGGCTGTGAAGATATGAGAAGACCGAAGACTCTACCCATGTCCGGATGGGACTCTCCTTGGCGTGGAAGGCAAGCTTGGCGCCGACTATGAAGATTCCTTGTGTAACCCGAGGTACCTCCTGTGTCTATATAAACTGGAGGGCTAGGTCCGTAGATGCCCCGAAAAATAATAGCCAGACTAGACTTTTAGGGCTTAGCAATTACGATCTCGTGGTAGATCAACTCTTGTAATACTCATATTCATGAAGATGAATAAAGCAGGAAGTAGGGTATTACCTCCATAGAGAGGGCCCGAACCTGGGCAAACATTGTGTCCCTCGTCTCCTGTTACCATCAATCCTGGACGCACAGTTCGGGACCCCCTACCCGAGATCCGCTGGTTTTGACACCGACATTGGTTCTTTAATTGAGAGTTCCACTGTGCCATCCTCAAAAGGTTTGATGGCTCCTTAAATCATCTACAACGATGCTGTCCAAGGGGAAGTCTTCCTACCCGGATAGATCTTCGTGTTCGAGAGCTTCGCACCGCGAGCCAACTCGCTTGGCCATCTGGAGCAGATCGAAATCTACGCCCCTGGCCACCGGGTCAGATTTGGAAACTTGAACTACATCGCGTATATCCGTGGAGACTTGATCTTCGACGGATTCGAGACCATGACAGCCGCTCTCTGCCACCATGATGAACATGACCTAAATCTGTCACCGGTCCATACGTAGGAGGTAGTACCTGTAGCTGCTCCAGCCATAGATCCGGAGCAGATCGCGCCATCCGAAGACGGGAAGCTCAACCTCGTAGCGGAATCCGCGGTTTTAACAGCGTTGGAGCCGGACATAGACTTAAATTCAAGTGACATCTATGCCACCAGAAGTACGGACCCGCCTCCGGCTACAGGTTCCGAACTATGCGCATCCACGCACATCAAGCACGATCGGTCATCGATCACCGAATTCAGCGCCGCGAACATCTTCCGGCATTCACCTCTGGGCGACGTGCTAAACTTGTTAAGAGCTCTATCCGGTTTGAGCCGGAGATTGATAACAGAAAATTTTGCGTCCCACCCACTGCCCACTTCATACAAATTGTTGAAAACTTAACTGACTCACTCGACTACTGCTCCGAAGACATCGACAGTATGGACGACGATGCCAATGAAGAACCGGGCCAAGACCCGCCGTTTACCAAACGTTGGACAGCCACCTCTTCCTATGACGTATACATGGTGGATACACCTAAGAGAACTAACGACAACGAGAAAGCAGATCCAGTTGAGGACAAACCTCCTGTGATACAACCAAAACACCGGCGTCAGCGGCACCGCTCTAAGTCGTGTCAAGGAATAAATGGCGATACGGACACAAGAGAGGACAACAGTCCGGACGGTGCTGAAGTCAGAGAAGATCCCGACGAAAGAACTGCCGAACAGGACGATCGTCCGGACAGTAATTATCTTCCACTCTCCGAGGATCAGGTGAGTCTTAGCAGCGAGGACTTTATCGTGCCTGAGGAACCTTAGGAGCAGGAGCTCTTCAAGCGCCGGCTAATAGCCACTTCAAAGAGCCTGAAAAAGATGCTGCAGCAGCTTCAAGCTGACCAATATTTTCTCAACGACAGATGGACTGATGTCCTAGTAGCCGAAGAATACGGCCTCAAGCGCCTAGTCAAAATTTACCCGAAGCGCAAATTGCAACCTCAGTTCAATGACGAGGCACCGAAGCCCATACCATGACCGCACAATGCGGCTAACCGACCAGCACATGGTCGGGACAAAGCGGCAACTCAAGCCGAACACCAGCCCGCCCCTCCTCACCGTAAAGGCAGAGACAACACAGCTCGTGGTCACACATATGACCTTCAGCAGGACCTGGACAACAGAGCAGGACATACAAGACTGATCTACGGATCGCGAGGACGTGCCCCGACACATCACAATGGCTATCTATTCAGACGTGACAAGCCTAGTCACACCCGGGACGAAAACCGCAGACAGACTCCATTGGAGCTACATCGCAATGTGGACCAACATAGAGGCGCCGCACACCCTCTTTGCTTCACAGACGAAGTAATGGAGCACGAATTACCGGAAGGGTTTAAACCAGTGAATATCGAATCATATGATGGAACAACTGATCCCATGGTCTGGATCGAGGATTTCCTTCTCCATATTCACATGGCCCACGGAGATGACCTTCATGCCATCAAATACCTCCCGTTAAAACTCAAAGGTCTAGCTCGGCACTGGTTGAACAGTCTGCCCGAAAGACTCTATTGGCAGCTGGGAGGATTTGGAAGATGCCTTCCACGACAACTTCCAAGGCACATATGTCCGGCCACCAGACGCCGATGACTTAAGCTATATACAGCCCGAAGAGTCAGCCAGGAAGCTCTGGACTAGGTTCTTAGTTAAAAAGAACCAAATCGCCGACTGTCCGGACGCGGAAGCCCTAGCGGCCTTCAAACACAGCGTCCCGGACGAGTGGCTTGCCCGCCACATCGGTTAAGAAAAACTAAAATCCATGCCATCCCTTACCGCTCGGATGACCTGCTTTTGCGCGGGAGAAGAGAGCTGGCTCGCTCGTAGAAGAAACAGTGCCAGCGATCTGGGTACTTCCAAAGTACGAGACGGCAATGGAAAAGCATGACGGAGCAAACACAAACACCGCAATGATAATAAGAGAATGCGCGACATAGCGGTCAACGCCGGATTCAGCGGCCCCAACCCCGGTCAACGGAAAAAGCCATTCAAGGCAAACAGAGATGAGCCATCCACCTTAGACAAGATATTGGATCGACCCTGCCAGATTCATGGCAATCCCAATAAGCCAGCCACTCACACCAACGGAAGCGGTTGGGTCTTCAAACAGGCCGGCATGCTCAACACCGAACATAAGAGGAAAAGACCGCCTAATGATAGCAATGGCGAAGAGATTCACCAAACAAATACCGAGGGCCAGAAGCAATTTTCCCCCGAGGTAAAAACAGTTAACATGGTATAAAACACACGCCCCTAGAGAGGAGCATGAGACATACTACCTTCGGACTAAGGATCACACTACCTTCCCTCTAGCCGGAGTACGAGTCGGCCTTATTAAACCGCATACCTTGTCGGCCATTAAGCCGTCGGTCTCCATTCAGCAGGACCGATCAATTATGGGGCTGGACTAGCAGTTCGGCCTCCGCCGTCCACCTCATACACCTGCGAAATCCACACCACGCATACATAACTATGCACCCAAAATACCATGGGCATCAGCTGAGCCATAATACGGACGGGCCTACAAGTACTTCTATCACTCCGTTCTTTTCAATTCTTTTCTGACGACTTTTTCTATTTTTCCATTATCCTTTTACCATAGGTGACTCGTAGGCTGGTCATCTCGCCGACTCCATCGGAGTTCCGGTTTGTACATTTCTTCAAAAGTTACTCCCTTTAAGGAGCCCCTTCATCAAGGAAAGGCGGCGCAGACGTGTGACAGGAGGTCCAAAACAACTTTTATGACCACACTCTCTATTTTGCGAGCCTGTAAAGTGCCTTTCTACCTCAGCCATTGACCCTTGCTATGTCAAATTGCTAGGGTCATGGCGTTATTATATACAAAACATTGATTGGCATGTCACTCAAGTTCTAGTGAATATAATTTATATCTTGTATTGACTTTTCTCTAAAGAACTATAATTTGCTCCTTGTGTTATTTCACACGCTCCGCCAGGGGCTCGATATGGCAACAAACTAAATTGCCAATAAGTCCGAACAACTTTATAGCATACTTCGGCGTCGCGAGTTTGGCGTTATATGCATTACCACCGAATCATGTCTTGGGTCCATAGTTTGGTTGCTCGACTCCTCTGCTTGCTACCTTACGTTCCGCTCTATCGGCTAAGGTAGTAAAGGGAGAACTATTGCGATTGTGCACTGGTTTGCCCAAGCGAGCACCTCAGTAGAGAAAGCCGAACACTGACTATCATGATGCAGCGAGAGCTGGTCAACCACTCGACGACTTATCAGAATCTTTCGCGATTCCCTCTGTATTATAATAAGGACCTTTCTTTAGGTCATACATGTGAATGCACCACGTTGGGATAACATCATACATACTAGGGTTTATATCGTAAACCCACCATAAAACTCCTATGGCTAAGTGAAAGTGTTAACGCCCTATAGTCCGGTTGCCTCGTTCACAACATTGACACCTCCATTCATGGACCAAGACGTTGGGTTAAGAGTGATCGTATGCTTTCCCGAACACCCCCATATTTCCTACGTGGGGGATGAAGTCGACGATTGGAAAACTTTCAGATTATACAAACAATGGCCGCACAGGAAGAACCAAACACTTTTAAGCAAAAATCATAATATTTCCATTATAGTGTCCTTTACAATTCAATATATTTCATTCAAATATCATATCTTTCGAGCATAGACCCTCTATCAAGCGGGGACCCTCTAAGATGTCCTCGAAATAGTTTCCGGGTGTGAGATGGTCCTTACCCTTGGGGTGACTCCCCGCGGCAACGTCAGTGGCCTTCATCTTCGCCCAGTATGTTTTGACATGGGCAAAGGTCATCCGTGCACCTTCAATGCACGTTGAACACTTAATGGCGTCGATACACGGCACCGCATCCACAAGCCACTGCACCAAACCGAAGTAACTATTCGGAATGGGCTCCGTAGGCCACAGCCGGACTATGACGTCCTTCATGGCGGAACCAGATATCCTATGGAGCTCGGCCCACTGGGCCATCTGTTCATTTAATAACAATTGACACTTTGGCGCACTGAACTGTGACCAAAAAATCTTCTCCGTGGCACACCCTTCTTGCACATGGTAAAATTGCGATGCATCGGAGGCTCTTCTGCAGGTCTAAAAGAGGGTCCGGAGAACTCCACATTTGGTTAAGCGGGGAATACTTCGGATCGCCGAACTTCATCGGTAATAAGAAAGGCTTGCCAGCCGCTATATCCCCAGCTTGTCGGGTCTCTTCCCAAACTGCCCTAGACTCAGACCATGCTTGTTTCGCTTCTTGCAAGGCCTTGTCGAGATTGGCTGTTCTCGCGTTGTTATCCTTCTCAAGGAATTCGCACTAGACAGTGGTCTCCTCCAGTTTGCGCGCCATCGTAGTAATTCTTTCCTCACATTGGCGCCGAACAGTCTGTTCGGTTTTTATTCTTCAACCGCCTTATGGGCAGCCAGATTACTCACCCGTGTTTGTTCCTTGGCAAGGACAAGCTTAGGCCGAAGGGCGTCCACCGCAGCAGCACCATATGTAGTTACACATGCCTTAATATAAATTCCAGCTTCACGCTCATGTTATCATGCATAAATATACAGGTTGACCCAAAAACATACCTTGCGCCTCGTCAAGGCACTTGTCGATCAGCGTGATGTCATCATCCGCCTCAACAGTCTTCCGCTGTAGATCCGCATCCTCCATGGATCGGGCAGTTGCAGGGGAAGTAATAGCCTGTGTTACAAGTAGTCATATTATTTCCTGGATAAATATTTTTGATACTCTGATTGCCTCCCTTCGGGAGCCTATCAGAGTCCCAGGGGCTACTATCTATACATAGGAGTATTTTGTGAATAAACACAAATTGAAAGTATTACATCACAAACCTCGAAACCTCTTAGCTGACTCGTGAAGGCTTCATTTAATACGCTTTTTGTGGAGAGGACCTTTTTCACCACTTTACCATCAAGTTACGATGGTCTTTGGAGACGGACGCCTGTCGTAGCATGTTCACCAATATATCCGATGTTTCAGGGTCTCGGGGAGCAGCTGTAGCAGCACGGCCTCCCTTCAAAGGTGTCGGTGTACAAAAAGAGGGGTACACTTTTTGTACCCCTATAACTGTGCACGGGCAGTCTGAGCCACAGGCACCACCACATCGAGCAAGGAAAGGGAGGTGAGCCAGGGTAAGACCAAAGCTTAAGAGAACTACGACGCCAAGGCCAAGACCACGAAGAGCAAAGGGGACGAAGCGGACTCCCCCGGCAAGATCCTTGCCGGAAGACAGTTCTAGCAGCCCCGGCAAGACCCTTGCCGCGGTGACTCGTCCCGCGCCTACGGAGTGAATCACCCTTGAGTCCACTGCCCCTAAAGGGCAAGGATTCGGGAGACATCCCCGTGGCGGCATGCAGATCTTTGTGAAGACATTCAAGATCAGATACGCACTAAGGAGACGACAACCCTTGGCGGGATCCCAGCCGAGGAAGACCACAAGGCCCCTGGAAAGGGCCTTGCCGGGGATAACAGCTGGCGCCTCAGCAAGACCCTTGCCGGGGCCCCGGCAAGGCCCTTGCCGAGGACACCCACAGGGCCACCATCAGGCCCACGCCGATTAAACCTCCACCGCCGTTCGCATGCAGCTGCCGACCCAACCAGCTAGGCAGGCACCTGCGTGGCGGCATGCAGATCTTCGTGAAGACCCACCACTGCGCCACCTCAGCTGCCTGCCTACCTACGTGGCATCGCAGGCGTCGCTGGCCAGGGCGGGTGTCAACACAAGGAGGAGCGGTGACGGACGAGACAGATCTCTCCCCCGTCCCCGATAAAGCAAGGACACCTAAGCAAGACGCATTAAATGCGCCTTGTCATGTAATGCGAGGGTTAACCTCGCATCATTGTACCCTTTCCACCTCCTGTGTGCCACTGTGGCAACCCCTTTTTCTATAAAAGGAGGCCCGAGGCGACCAAGAGAAAGATTCAGCTTTTTGGAGCTCCTCACGCCCCATAGCTGGCTCAAGAACACAGATATACAATCCACCAAAGCAGGAGTAGGGTTTTACGCATCCTCGTGGCCCGAACCTGGATAAACAAACCGTGTGCTACCTGTTAGATCCGCTCTTCTCACGACCCCGCGCCCTGCCAACCGTAGTAGGGATTCTTGAGATCCCATAGGTGTCGTTCCACACCGACATCTCTGGTGCGCCAGGTAGGGGGCCGCAGTTGTGAGAATCGGCTTTAGCAGTTAGTTCGGCGCTTCTTCATCATCATGGCACCCAAGAAGAAGACGACGGTGGCGGTTGGCCAGTCGGAAGTCGGACAGCCCGTCCCGACACGTGAGAGCAGCGGACCCGTCGCAGAGAGGACCCGGGGCGCTGCTCGCGAACACCAACACCATCCCAGCAGCCGGAGTTTGGGAGGCGGTGATGTATGTGCGCCTGGTAACGGGCCACGCGTCACCAAATCCAATGGCGGAGCCAAGTCCTTCACGGGTGGAGCTGGGCCTTCCAAGGTCATCGCCGCCCTGCCCGAAGGCGGCGCGAGGGCCTCCAAGACTCCCACGCCGGCGTCAACAGCGTGCTCCTCCCAGGCAGCGCACGACGAATGGCGTAACCACGCCGAAGATCCCAGGCGTCGCCGCGGGAAGAGCCCCGAGCGCCTCTCCCGGGACGTAGAAGACCTGCCCACTCGCCGAGGCACTGGTGAAAACGGCATGCGACCGCGGGGTCGTGATAGAGCTCCTTCTGACATGGTCAGAAGTCGAAGTGCGTCGCGATCCGTGTAGATTTCGCTGCCACCAACGCCAGCAGAGGCCCTGGCGTGCGCAGTTGCTCCTCGACTTTCCTCCCACCACGGGGAAACTGGACGAATGGAGAGCCACTATCCGAAGCCTTGTTGCGGTGGCCAACAAAGACGAACCAAGTCCGGTGGGGCCCCCGGGTCGACGCTCCGATGGAGTCCCACGGACCAGTGGCAAAAAAGCCGGTGGTGCCGCAACCATGATGCATTCACCTCTTCCCCATCCGGTACCGTGGACGCCGGCTCGGCGCAACGTTGCAGGCAACGCCATCTCCATAGCATCGTCTGACACGCGGACCCACATTGACCAGCGCCAAGTTCTTCGGGAACAAGCCCATGAAGACGCTCAAACCACTATCGAGCGCCGGCGCGGAGTGCGCCACCAGTCAGACAGGCGAGCAGGGCCTTGTAACACCCCGGATATGATTTACCTAATATGTACTCCAACTCTATCTGTTTCCGGTGCTAAGTTATTTTAATTTTCTCGGGTTCGGGTTTTTGTCTCCGTGTGTTGTTGTCATTGTCATGCATCTCATATCATGTCATCATGTGCATTGCATTTGCATACGTGTTCATCTCATGCATCCGAGCATTTTCCCCGTTGTACGTTTTGCATTCCGGCGCTCCGTTCTCCACCGGTAGTCATTTCTACCTTTCTTTCGTGTGTGGGGACTAAACATTTCCGGATTGGAATGAAACTTGCCAAGCGGCCTTGGTTTACTACCGGTAGACCGCCTATCAAGTTTCATACCATTTGGACTTCGTTTGATGCTCCAATAGTTAACCGAGTGGCCGAAAAGGCCTCGTGTGTGTTGCAGCCCAACACCCCTCCAATTTGGCCCAAAACCCACCAAAACCCTCTCCATCATCTAGAGCGTTCGATCACGATCGCGTGGCCGAAAACCGCACCTCATTTGGACACTCCTAGCTCCCTCTATGCCTATAAATACCACCCCCATTCGAAATCCCGGTTGAAACCCTAGCCCCCCTCCTCCTCCAGCCGCCGGACAAAATCCGGACGGCCGGACGTTGTTCGCCCGCCGCCGCCGACCTACCAGGCCTTGCCACATGGCCCTAGCCCCACTTTGTGGCGCAAGCGCCGCCGGCCCGCCCGGGCCCAAGGCGGGCCCCCTCCCAACGCCGTCCGGGCCCGAAGAGGCTCGGGCTCTCCTCCTTCGGTGCCGGCCGCCCGAGCCGCCGTGCCTCGCCGCAAGCACCACCTTCAAGCTCTCCGGTGACCGCCTCACTGCCCACCGGCCGCGCCGCAACTCGCCGCCAACGCCGCCCCTCGCCGCCGCGTCCAGCGCTGGCGACGCCCGCGGCCACCCCGGGCCGCACCTCCTCCTCCACGCCCGCACCCCCTCTAGCCGACCTTCCAACTCCGGCGAGGTCCTCGAGCTCCGACTCCGGCGATCCTCGTAAAGCGTGCCGCGCGGGATCTAGATCTGGGAAATATCCCCTCGGTTGACTTTGCATCCGTAGATCCGTTTTGGGCATATAGCATATCAAAATGTTCCTCTCAGAGAGCACATCATTTCATCTCATTGCATCATTTTCATTTGAGTTCATCTTGATGCCCAAAATGCTATTGGAAGATTGCTATTTGAGATAATTGCCAGATCTGCTGATCCAATTAGCTATTTGTCATTTTTGCCATGATTATTGTGTGCATGATATGCCCCTGAGCTCTACATATGTTTTGTTATATGAGTTGTCATCTTTCCAGAGGTGCCATCCATGTATTTTTGTGATGTGTGTGGTGACTAGCACAAGCTTGCAAAGTGGTGCATTCGTTAATGCTGATTTCAGGGACTTAGCAATTCCACCAAGTCCTTGAGCTGTTCTTATCAATATGCCATATGTTCATGTTGTTTCCTAGTGATCCGTGCCTCTTTTGAGGATGATCAGTAAGGATGATTTTTTAATCTTGTAGTGCTCTATCCATCCATGTCTTTGTTTGCAATTATGGAGCACCCTAGCTTGAGTCAATCAAGTTCTACTTTTGTCATTTCGTGAATCTGGGCAGATTGTCTACTTGTTAGCGATATTGCCGAGGATGTTGTAGTTGGTCCGTGCATGCTATGTTATTATTCTTGCCATGTCTAGCTCGTATAATGTGTATTCTTGATTGGTGTATGCTTAGATTGTCATGACATGCTCTGTAGTGAGTGCATCGAGCTCGTAAACATGCCTACTTGATATCTGTTTCGCATGCTCTAGTTTTTCACTAAGTCTGTGATCTGTTTAAGTTTTTGCCATGTTCACATGCTTGCAATTGTATTTTCTGATCCCTTTTGGCTCAAGGTCACTAAGGGACTTTTGTTAAGCTCTTTGAGTAGCTCCATTCCGTGGTTTGCTTTGCCAGGTTCAGGCCCTATAGCATATAGTCTTCATGCTCCAAACTGTGCTACCTGATCTTAAATTCCAGACAAGTGTGAAATCTGTTTACCAATTGCACTTTTGCCATGCTTGTTTGAACCTGTTAATGGATGAATTGGCCGTAGCTCAGTGTTCATATTTTGTTAAGCATCATGAGTGGATCCCTGCCATGTATTTTGTTGCCATGTTTCGGTGCTGTAGCATGTTTAACTTGTTGCATTTAGATGGCTATTTGCTGTTTATCGCAGACCAGCGCCATTCTTGTTTTGCTTGCCATTTTTAAACCGTGTCTCCGATTCCGGCGTTCTTTATATCGTTTTCAAGCGAAATCATCTAAAATTTCCATTGGAACACTTGGATTTACAAGTTGAGGCCAGGTTCATTCATTCCTTGCCAAATCTTGCATATGCATCCCATATCGCATCCCGCATACCATACCATGTTTGGATCATGTTGTTTTAGTTGTGCACATGGTTGATTGCGTTCCTTTTGCTTGTTTCTCTTGTTTGGGTAGAGCCGGGAGACGAGTTCGCTAATGAGGAGCCTGTTGAGTTTGCTTTCGAGGATCCAGTCAACTCTGACAACTTTGCAGGCAAGATGATCATACCCTCGAAATCACTTCTATCTTTGCTTTGCTAGATGCTCGCTCTTTTGCTATGCCTATGCTACGATGCCTACCACTTGCTTATCATGCCTCTCAAATTGCCATGTCAAACCTCTAACCCACCATGTCCTAGCAAACCATTGATTGGCTATGTTACCGCTTTGTCTCAGCCCCTCTTATAGCGTTGCTAGTTGCAGGTGAAGATTGGAGACCGTTCCTTGTTGGAACATTATTTACTTGTTGGGATATCATTATATTATCTTGTTATCTTAATGCATCTATATACTTGGTAAAGGGTGGAAGGCTTGGCCTTTTGCCTTGTGTTTTCTTCCACTCTTGCCGCCCTAGTTTCTGTCATATCGGTGTTATGTTCCCGAATTTTGCGTTCCTTACGCGGTTGGGTGATAATCGGAACCCCTTGATAGTTCGCCTTGAATAAAACTCCTCCAGCAATGCCCAACACTGGTTTTACCATTCGCCACCTAGCCTTTTTTTCCTTGGGTTTCGCGGACTCAAGGGTCATCTTATTTTAAACCCCCCGGGCAGTGCTTCTCTAAGTGTTGGTCCAACCGAGCGATGTCCGGGGCTACCAGGGGCAACTCTGGGCTGGCCTACCCGACGTCTTGCTCATCCGGTGTGCCCTGAGAACGAGATATGTGTAGCTCCTATCGGGATTTGTCGGCACATCTGGGTGGTGTTGCTGGATTTGTTTTAACTTGTCGAAGTGTCTTGTAGAACCGGGATACCGAGTCTGATCGGAATGTCTCAGGAGAAGGTATATCCTTCATTGACCGTGAGAGCTTGTCATGGGCTAAGATGGGACCCCCCTACAGGGATTGAACTTTCGAAAGCTGTGCCCGCGGTTATGGGCAGATGGGAATTTGTTAACGTCTGGTTGTAGATAACTTGAACCTTAACTTAATTAAAATGAATCAACTGTGTGAGTTACCCTGATGGTCTCTTCTCGGCGGAGTCCGGGAAGTGAACACGGTGTTGGACTAATGCTTTCCGCAGGTTGTTCCCTAGTTATTCATTCGCGCTTTGCCTTCTCTTCTCGCTCTCTTTTGCGAATAGGTTAGCCACCATACATGCTAGTTGCTTGCTGCAGCTCCACATAATTACCTTACCTTACCTATAAGCTTAAATAGTCTTGATCGCGAGGGTGCGAGATTGCTGAGTCCCTATGGCTCACAGATTACTTCCAAACCAGATGCAGGGCCTGATGCTTCCGCTCCAGATGACGCGCTTGAGCTCAAGTGGGAGTTCGACAAGGACTCACGCCGTTATTATGTGTCTTTCCCTGATGATTAGTAGTGGTGCCCAGTTGGGGCGATCGAGACCGTGTCGCATGTTGGGTTGATCTTTTATTTTGGCACCATAGTCGGGCCATGAGTGATTGGATGATGTAATGCTATTTATGTACTTTGTGTGACGTGGCGAGTGTAAGCCAACTATGTTACATTTCCCCTTATTATGTATTACATGGGATGTTGTGAAAATTACCTTACTTGCGACATTGCTTTCAATGCGGTTATGCCTCTAAGTTGTGCTTCGACACGTAGGAGATATAGCCGCATCGAGGGCGTTACAGGCCTGCTGTGAACCACCCGGCCCCGGAGAGCCCTGGAAGCCTACCTTACGAGATAGGCTGTCTAGCTTTTACCCGTGAGCTGCGGCAGTTCCAGTGGCCCACTCACCGCACCTTCAAACCTGACGTTGGCTAAAAGTACAGCGGCAAGACTCACCCGTCTGAGTTCCTCAGCATCTACACCATCGCGATGCAAGCCGCCGGAGCCTGCGACGATAAGGTGCTTGCGAATTACTTTCCATTGGCTCTTAAAGCCAACACCATGTCGTGGTTGATGCACTTGCCGGTAGACTCTATTTCCTCCTGGTCGGATTTGTGCCATGAGTTTGTGGGCGCCTTTACTGGGGGTCACCAAGCCCATGGCCAAGCAAGCGACCTGCATGTCATTCCCCAGAAGGGAGGCGAGAGTTTGCGCAAGTATATACAGAGGTTCAGCCGGGTATAGTACAATATCCCTGATGTTCACCCTGTCGCCATCATCAGCGCGTTCCATCAGAACGTGCGTAACCGCAAGATGCACGAAGAACTGGCAATGAACAAGGTGAAAGATGTGGCAGAACTCTATGTTCTTGCTGACAAATGTGCCCGAGCTGAAGAGGGAAGGAAGTACCCCGGCGAAGATGCCGGCGTGGAAACCAACTCCTCAGATGAGGATACTGCCGCCCCGGCGAAGAAAGGCCGGCACCGCAACAAGAAGCGCAAAGGTAAAGCTGTGCTTGCCGTCGAGGGATCTGGCAACTCCGGCTCCGCCAAGAAAACCAAGGCAGATGACCCCGGTAAGGAAATTGCCAGATGTGTCGCCTGCCGGGCCTTGGCGGCTGCCGAGAAGCCAGGAAACTCCAACAAGCAATACTGCAAGATCAATCGCACCAAAGGCCATGATCTCCAGAACTGCTGACAGGTTGAGTCTGGTGACCAAGGATTTCAGAAAGCTATAGAGGCCATGTGCGTCGATGGCGGCGCCTTCCTGCATACCTCTCACCGCCAACATAAACAGTGGGCGCGTGAGATTACAGCGGCGTAACCGTCATTTGATGCCCAAAGGCCGCTGAAGTGGTCCAGCACACCTATCATTTTTGACACTGAGGATCACCCTGATCACACTACTACAGTCGGGTGCTTGCCATTGTTGGTTTCACCAACAATACGCAACATCAAGGTGACAAAGATGCTAGTCAATGGTGGAGCCGTTCTGAACTTAATCTCGCCTATCGTGATCGAGAAATTGCAGATTCCTGATGAAGACCTCGAAGAGACGGGCACGTTTCAGGGGGTCAACCCGGGAAGAATTCAACCAAAGGGAAAGGTCACGTTGCCCATGACTTTTGGGAGTGATTTGAACCACAGGACAGAAAGGGTTGTGTTCGACGTTGCCAAAATCCCCTTGCCTTACAACGGGATCCTTGGCCACCCAGTGCTGGCCAAGTTCATGGCGGCGTCACATTATGCCTACAACACCCTGAAGATGTCGGGGCCTACGACGATCATCACCGTCCCGTCAGACAAGAAGGATGCGCTAATTTGCGCTGACCAACTCTACCAACAAACAGAAGGCGCTTGCTCCTGCCGCTGGAGCCCCAGGAAGGCAAAAGAAGAAGACCGGTGAGACCTCAGGCACCCACTCCGGCAAGCGCACCTCTTCGGAGTGTAGCGCTCCCGTCGAGGACGTGCCAAGAGCTCCGCCGACAGAAACAAGAAGTCCAGGGACACACCGGCGGGAACCAAGAAGGTTTCTGTCAAGGAGGACGGTGCGGGAGGAGCTTTTACCATAAGCTCCACCCTTGACGACAAATAGGAAGACGCGCTCGTCACCTTCTTGCGGGCGAATGTCGATGTGTTTGCATGGCAAGCATCCGACATCCCCGGCGTTCCCAAGGAGGTGATTGAGCACCACCTTGCTGTCTGTCCTCATGCGCGGCCCGTCAAGTAGTAGGTCAGAAAGCAAGCTTTCGAACGACAAGAGTTCATCACAGAGGAGATCCAGAAACTAGAAGCAGCGGGTTTGGTAAGAGGAGTGCTCCATCCGACGTGGTTGGCCAATCCGGTGGTAGTGCGCAAGGCAAATGGGAAGTGGAGTCTGTGTATTGATTACACAGATATTAATAAGGCTTGTCCCAAAGACCCCTTCCCGTTGCCGTGCATCGACCAGATTGTTGACTCCACAGCTGGGTGTGATTTGTTGTCATTCCTCGATGCCTACTCCGGCTACCACCAGATCTTCATGACAAGGGAAGATGAAGAGAAAACGGCATTCATCACCCCATGTGGTACGTATTGCTTTATACGGATGCCTTTCGGGTTGAAGAGTGCTGGTTCAACGTTTGCAAGGGCGGTCCAGATTGGTTTTGAACCCCAGCTCCATAGAAATATGGAAGCTTATCTGGATGATATAGTGGTCAAAACCAAGAATAGGGCAACCCTCATATCAGATTTACAAGAAACATTTGCAAACCTATGCAAGATCAATATCAAGCTGAACCCTGAGAAGTGCGTCTTCGGCGTCCCGTCTGGCAAGCTTCTCGGGTTCTTTGTGTCATAGCGTGGGATAGAGGCCAATCCGAACAAGATCAAAGCTATAGAGCGGATTGAAGCGCTCAATCGAGTCAAGGATGTGTGTCGGCTTGCTGGTTGTGTTGCCGCCATGAGCAGGTTCATTTCCATGTCCGCCGAGCACGCCCTTCCCTTTTTCAAGATTTTGAAAAAGGCGGGCCCGATGGAGTGGACGCCAGAAGCTGAAGCAGCATTGCAAGATTTGAAGAGGAACCTCTCCTCTGCGACAATACTAGTTGCGCCTAGGCCACAGGAACCATTGTTGCTGTACTTGGCGGCAACAAACCAGGTGGTCAGCGTCGCACTAGTGGCGCAGAGAGAAATTATTGATGAGGTAATAGCAGCGACGGAGCCCGATGCCACCGATGCCAAGACGACGCAGCCGGTTGGAGTGCTGCCAAGGAAGAAGATGATGCAGCACCCGGTCTACTTTGTTAGCTCCCTTTTGCAGGGGGCTAGATCAAAGTACTCCGGTGTGTAGAAACTGCTCTTCGGCCTTCTTATGGCCTCGAGGAAGCTGTGTCACTACTTCCAGGCGCACGAAATCACTGTCATCAATCGCCTACCTCTGCAACGGATATTGCACAATCCAGACGCAACGGGAAGGATCGTAGAGCGGGCACTGGAACTGTCCAGCTTTGGCCTCAAGTTTGAGAGTGCCTCGACGATTCAAAGCCGAGTCCTGGCGGATTTCGTTGCAGAATGGACCGCTACGCCTGACGAAGAAACTCAAGACACTGCTCTCCCCGGCAAGGAGGCAAGTTGCGACTGGATCATGTAATTTGATGGAGCTTTCTCCTTACAGGGCGCCAGGGCTGGCGTACTGCTTGTCGCGCCCACCGGAGAGCACCTCAAGTACGTGATCCAGATGCACTTCCCCAGGGAGGTGTCAACAAACAATACTGCTGAATATGAGGGGCTGCTTGCTGGTCTTAGGATCGCGGCAGACCTTGGAATCAAGAAACTCATCGTCAGGGGCGACTCGCAACTTGTCATCAAACAAGTCAACAAAGATTACCAGAGCCCGTTGATGAAGGCCTACGTCGATGAAGTGAGAAAGCTGGAAGAGTGTTTTGATGGTATACAGGCGGAGCATGTTCCCCGAGCAGAGAACGACATCGCCAATTACCTGTCAAAGCACGCTGCCCTCAAGCTACCTATGGAACCAGGTACCTTTGTGCTTCAGCTAACTCAACCATCCATTGATCCATCAACAGAGCAAAACAAGAGAAGGAAATCAGGGCCCAACAAGTACTTTCCCGCCGAGCTCCCTGGAGCCACCGGCAAGGATGTTGCCGGAGATACTGAGCCCGCCACGGGATGGCTAGCTTCGGCGGAGCATCAAGCTCTTGTCGTCGAGACAGCCGCTCCTGTAGCGGAGGAAATGCCTTTAGTCCTCGCCGTCGAGCCCCAGGCTCCAGCGTGGGCACAGCATACCGTCTGATTCCTCCAAACAGGGGAACTTCCTGAGGAGCAGGAAGAAGCGGAAAAAGTAGCCCGTCGCTCTACTATGTACCAGTTCGTCGATGACGTCCTATACAGAAAGAGGCCGAACGGCGTGAAATTGAAGTGTATCCCTCGAGAGGAAGGACTGGGGCTGTTGGCGGAGATACATGGAGGCATATGTGGATCCCACATAGGGTCAAGAGCCCTTGCCGGCAAGGCATTTCGGCAAGGCTTCTTCTGTCCCACTTCCCTCCAAGATGTGACGACACTAGTCACCAGGTGTGAAGCATGTCAGTTCCATTCATAGAAACTTCATCAGCCAGCTCAAGCCCTTCAAACCATTCCTCTCTCCTGGCCCTTTCTCGGTCTGGGGGCTCGACATACTGGGCCCTTTCCCCCGCGCTGTCGGGGGCTTTGAGTACTTGTACAACGCAATCGACAAGTTCACAAAGTGGCCAGAGGTGGAAGCAGTGAGGAAGTTCACAGCTCAGTCAGCCGTCAAATTCTTCAAGGGACTAGTGTGCCGTTTTGGTGTACCCAACAGGGTCATCACCAACAACGGTACACAGTTCACAACCCGCACCTTCATGCAATATACCCAAGACCTCGGCAGCAAAGTCTGTTTCGCTTCCGTTGCTCACCCACGATGGTCAAGCTGAGAGGGCAAACGCTGAAGTGCTGCGAGGCTTAAGGACAAAGACCTTTGACAGGCTGTGCAAGAGTGGAAGGCGCTGGATTGATGAATTGTTGGCGGTTCTTTGGTCAATCAGAACGACGCCAAATCGAGCCACCGGCCAGACACCCTTTGCCCTGGTATACGGGGCAGAAGCAGTTCTCCCCACTGAACTCATATACAGGTCACCTCGAGTACTCGCTTATGATGAGCTTAAGCAAGAGCAACTGCGCCAAGATGACGCAACGCTCCTTGAGGAAGATCGTCTTCGGGCGGCTGTGAGAGCAGCGCGCTACCAGCAAGCCTTGCGCCGCTACCATAGCCGCAAGGTTCATGCCCGAAGCCTTGAGGAAGGCGAACTTGTTCTTCGACGCGTTCAATCGGCCAAAAATTCCAACAAGTTGACGCCAAAGTGGGAAGGCCCTTCTCGGGTAATACGAGTCACCAGGCCCGGCGCAGTCCGCCTAGAGACCAAAGATGCCATTCCGGTGAGTAACTCTTGGAACATTGAGCATCTTTGAAAGTTTTACCCATGAGGCGCGGCTTGTCGGGCCCCCCGGCAAGCCACCTTTTGTACGAGCCTTGCCGATGACGCATGTAACCCTCTGTACAAAGCTAGGCGCAGACCCTGAGCATAAGTAAATGAAGCGCTGGCGCCCTAAGTTATAGCATGCATGCTAGGTCAAGTCTCGTCCTTGGTTAGGGTTGATAGTGCTTAACGGCGACTAACCCCTAGCTTAGAGGTCGAGTGTGCGTCTCACTTTTGTCTTCTTTGGTTCATAGAACACACGGATATCCGTGCTGAACCACTTGGGGAGGAAAAAAAGAGGAACAGACCAACATCTAGCCCCTGGCAAGCCAGTATTGCCGAGGGCTGCAAGAGCAAAGATTCACCCACGGCGAACCAGGGTTGCCGGGGACTACAGCTTCAGATAAGTTCTTCATCCCTTATCATGCATTCCATTATGGACTGAGGTATGTGAAACCTCGTTTTCCCCTAAGCTACCGTGCTCCGATAACTCTAGGCCCTAGGGCTCGTTCCTGGGGCCAAGTTTGGTCGTAGTCACGGCAACGAAAGGATGAAACAAGGAGCCTGAACCCGCCTCATCCCTGCCTCCGCCAAAGGCGTGAGGAAGGTCAGGTGAAGTGGGGAGACAGCAAGGCCTGTTGCCGGGCAAGGAAATGTTTATCTTGAGGATGTCAAGGATTTACTCCTTGTCGTGGGTTCCACCCGCAAACAAATGACCCGGCAAAGCATCCCTTTTTCATTAAAAACATTCCACTCAGGTACAGTCCATAGGGAATGAAAAACATGAATGATGGGATTACAAGTTTTAAATTCAACAAAGGCCCGAAGGCTTACAAACTAAAAAGAGATAAGGTGCCCGTAATCCCTTTCTTGTCCCTCGCCTCAGGAGGCAGGTCTAGGAGGCGAAAAGGACAAAAGGAGCGCCTAGGCGGGCTACGGGTGGCAGAAGACACCAAGAGAACATCTTGGTGGCCGTCCAAAGGCTGGGTGGTGATGGCGGCGCCGGAAGCAGAGCTTGAAGACGAGGCAGCAGGACGTCAGCACGCGCCGAAGGCATTGGTGCCCGCGTACTCCGACTTGACGGCGTTGCCGCCCGCCCTCTTCCTCTTCCGTAGCCTCCCAATGCCAGCCGCCCAAGGAGACGGCCCCGAGAAGTTCAGGGAGCCTGCGACGCGGATGATGGGGTCGCCGGTGCCGCACGGAGCGGCACCCGACACCTAATTGGACCCGTCATCCTGCCGCCTACTACCCTCATCGTCGCTGCCGCTGTCCTCCTCGTCACTCCCGCCCGAGGAGGAATCTTCGCTATCAGAAGAGCTCTCCACGCAGCACCTTTCACGGGAACCGAAGCACCCGAAGACCTTGATGGAGAGAAGGCCACCCTCCATCAGCTTAAAATGGAGAGTGAGCCCCTCCGTCAAGCAGTGGATATGAGCAAACGTCTTCCATCCCCGACCAAGATACATCACGTGAGGGGCGGGGAAGTCGACGCGGGCCCGCGTGCCACTGATCCCGCAGCCCCTCATGTGCAGCCACAACGACTTCGGTGGTTCCAGCTCCATCTCCCGCGCAAATGGAGTCGGGAGATGAAGGCGATGGCCGACGCAGCCTGACGAAGAACTCACAAGGGTCATCCCCAACGTGGCCCTCCATTGGAGGAGGAGCTGCTGGCGCGCCTCCTCTTCATCCCCAACGCGGCGAGGCCGGCGCGCCACCCCGTCCTCCTCTTCCCCGAGTGCCCCGGCCTCGCCCACGGCCTCGCCCCCTCCCCCTTCCCCTCGCGGCTGGCTCTGCCACCATAGGCGCAGGAGAAGGAGGGACGTGTTGTCGAGCGGCGACCCTTGCCGCCACTGTCGAAGGACCGGGATTCCCTCTCTCCATGACGGATGGAAGGGAGGAGCAGAAGCTGAAGGAAGAAGAAGATGAAAGAATGCGGGACGCCATCCCCCCTCCCGTTCTTTATAAAGGATCGGGGTTGGGGCTCGGCCGCCCCGCTCGGCCAATCAAGATACGGAAGGCGCAGGGAGCCAGGACCGACCCGCCGCCCCAACCAGCGACGGCCCGGTTTCCCGCCTCGACCGTTCGCCACCCCAGGCTTATGGGAGACACATGGCGGACGTGCAGAACCGAGGGGATGGGTGAGACGACCACTCCCCACCCCGTGATCGTGGGGAGTGGACGCCTTGAAGACCGCGCCTCAGCCCCATTTAGTAAATGGGCCGCGCCTCCACGCCTCCCTCCGTTTATGGGGAAGGCGCGAACTGCCCCTTTACTATGATGTGACGCATGCCTGCGGGAACCAACCCCAAGCATGATGCCCATGTCACACGCACCTCCCCATGCCGCGCCACACGGGGGAATCGTGGGAAGCGCAGCGCGTGAAGAATCTTACCGCGGTAAAAACCGCCCCGCCTGCCCGCGCATCGTTTTTGGGCCTAGCCCAACAACACGTTGCGCTTATGTGTGGCCCAGGCCCGGGGGCTCCTATCGGTGTACAAAAAGAGGGGTACACTTTTTGTACCCCTATAACTGTGCACGAGAAGTCTGAGCCACAGGCAGCACCACATCGAGCAAGGCAAGTGAGGTGAGCCAGGGTAAGACCGAAGCTCAAGAGAACTACGACGCCAAGGCCAAGACCATGAAGAGCAAAGGGGACGAAGCGGACTCCCCCGGCAAGATCATTGCTGGAAGACAGTTCTAGCAGTCCCGGCAAGACCCTTGCCGCGGCGAATCGTCCCGCGCCTACGGAGCGAATCACCCTTGAGTCCACTGCCCCCTAAAGGGCAAGGATTCGAGAGACATCCCCGTGGCGGCATGCAGATCTTCGTGAAGACATTCAAGATCAGATACGCAGTAAGGAGACGACAACCCTTGGCGGGATCCCAGCCGAGGAAGACTACAAGGCGCCCGGCAAGCGCCTTTCCAGGGATGACAGCAGGCGCCTCGGCAAGATCTGCATGCCGAGAACACCAGCAGGGCCACCATCAGGCCCACGCCGACTAAACCTCCACCGCCGTTCGCATGCAGCTGCCGACCCAACCAGCTGGGCAGGCACCTGCGTGGCGGCATGCAGATCTTCGTGAAGACCCACCACTGCGCCACCTCAGCTGCCTACCTTCCTACGTGGCATCGCAGGCGTCACTGGCCAGGGCGCGTGTCGACACAAGGAGGAGCGGCGACGGACAAGACAGATCTCTCCACTGTCCCCGATAAAGCAAGGACACCTAAGCAAGACGCATCAAATGCGCCTTGTCATGTAATGTGAGGGATAACATCGCATCACTGTACCCTTTCCACCTCATCTGTGCCACTGTGAGAACCCCTTTTTCTATAAAAGGAGGCCCGAGGCGACCAGGAAAAGGATTCGGCTTTTAGGACCTCCTCACGCCCCATAGCTAGCTCAAGAACACATATATACAATCCACCAAAGCAGGAGTAGGGTTTTACGCATCCTCGCGGCCCGAACCTAGATAAATGAACCGTATGCTACCTGTTAGATCCGCTCTTCTCACGACCCCGCGCCCCGCCAACCGTAGTAGGGATTCGTTCATTCTCCCCTAGAGTTATCTCCGGCAGAAAGCCGCACAGTCCGGGGCCTTCATTGTTGGTCCCTGGACCCTGGGCTACCGAAGCATCAGCTTTGGTTCGTGTTTTCATCACCCCTCGCATCGCTTGCGGATCAGGAGAGACCCTCCGGGACGACACCTCGAGGTCATCCACCTTATTGGGCGAGGAGACTGGTGGAGGCGTCTCGCTTTCCATCATCTCTAGGAGAAGGTCTCCTGAGGAAGGTGATTGTTGAGAAAGATTGTGTGCCGAGCTGCAAAGAATATACATTTTAGATGTTACCCTGGTCATAGGGGAGGAACGGGGTATGTGTAAAACGCCCTTGTTTGCTTACGATTTAGGCTTGGCCTCGCTGGAGAACTGCGCGATAATGTTGTCCTTCAAGCCCGAGCCGCCCGACAGGGGCATCTTGCCTCGCTTGGGAGCCTTTTCTTCCCAATCTTCGGAGACGTCCCTTTTCTTGCCATGGGGGGAATGAATGTAGACTTCCCCTTTACTTTTGCCTTCGGGTGATGGGATTTTTATCTACCCGGACACGGCGTCTAAAATATCTTCAGGATGGAGGCCCTCTTTGGTCCTCCCGTTCCCCCTCTTGTCCTCATTCGCATGCATCTGGTATGGTGTTGGGGCCGGCATCCATCTTAATACGGAATCCGCTGAGGCTTCGGGAAGGGGGGCCGAACACCTAATTAGTTCCGCTTTCTTTATCCAGCCCTGAAAGAAGATAATTTGTTCGGTAACATATCACAATATACTTAAATACAAAGTGTTCGAAAGACAAGGGCTTACCGGGGTGTCCGGACGGTTGCAGTCAAGGCCGACGTCTTCGGAGGTGTCCGGGCAATGTTTTCGTTTCCCAAAAAACATCTTCCACATCCCTTTGTGCATAGAACCGAATAAGTGTTTGAGGGTTTGTGGCCCTTCTGGATTAAACTCCCACATGCGGAGAGGCCTACGCTGGCATGGCAATATTCGGCGGATTAACATTACTTGAAACACATTGACAAGATCGATGTCCCTCTCAAGGAGGCTTCGCATGTGGCTCTATAGAGTCCGCACTTCATCGACTGATCCCCAGTCCAGCCCCTTATTAACGCATGATGCAAGCTGTAATGGAGGGCTGGAACAGAACGCTGGTGTAGCTGCCCACTTGGTGCTACGGGGTTCTGTAACGTACAACCACTCTCGCTGCCATTGATTGGAAGCTTCAGTGAAAGAAACTTTTGGCCAGGGAGTGTTGGTAAGCCGGCTTACTACAACACCACCGCACTCCACTTGTTCCCCGTCAACTACCTTTGGCTTTACACCATAGGTCTTGAGGGATAAGCCATAGTGTGGGGGGATTCAAAGGAAGGCCTCGCACGTGACAATAAACGCCGAGGCGTGAACGGAAGAATCTGGAGCTAGATCGAGAAAATCTAGTCCGTAATAAAAGAGTAGCCCCCGGACAAAGGGGTGGAGAGCGAATCCTAGCCCTCGGAGTAAGTGAGAGATAGAAATAACCCTCTCGCCAGATCTGGGGGTCGGAACAACCTGTCCTTGAGCAGGGAGCCTATGGTGGATCTCCGCGGTCAGGTATCTGGCCGCCCGAAGCTTTGCAATATCCTCCTCCGTGACGGAGGAAGCCACCCATCGACCTTGAGGGCTGGGTCCGGACATGATGGGGAAGCTTCGAGCAATGAGGTCGAACCTTGGGTGCTAAAACTTGAGGTTGGGAAGGTTGAGGAGAGGTTTGGCGTAACGGGACAGTCCTTGGTTCCTTTATAAAGGCGGTTGGTATTGAACGCCTCCTCCTAAGCCTAAGAACCCGCCTATTTCCAAGGAATCTTTCCCATGGAACGGTTGGGTTACCCACGCTCGTATTAATGAGTATCCCGCAATAGGGGGACACGATCTCTGCTTCGATAAAACATGCCAATAAAAAAAGCACCTCGAATGTGGAACAGGAAATGGTTCGAAATAACAACTTGACAGACGTGATGCCATCTTATAAAAAAGTTGTCAGCAGATAGTACTCGTGAAATATTATATTCCTTGTTGTCGTGTGTGGTACTTGTGTTGTAGATCCAGACACTATCATGGAGAATTCGGAAAAGTGGAACCCGCCTTGCAATGCAGAAGACAATCTACGCGCCGGACACATCGTCATTGAAGCCTAGTTCAGGGGCTACTGAGGGAGTCCTAGACCAAGGGTCCTCGGGCGTCCGACCTATTGATATGGGCCGGACTATTGGGCCATGAAGATATGAAGACCGAAGACTCTACCCGTGTCCGTATGGGACTCTCCTTGGCGTGGAAGGCAAGCTTTGCATCGACTATGAAGATTCCTTTCTTTATAACCGACCATGTGTAACCCTAGATCCCTTCATGTCTATATAAACCGGAGGGCTAGGTCCGTAGATGGCCTGAATAATCATATCCAGACTAGACTTTTAGGGTTTAGCCATTACGATCTCGTGGTAGATCAACTCTTGTAATACTCATATTCATCAAAATCAATCAAGAAGGAAGTATGGTATTACCTCCATAGAGAGGGCCCGAGCCTGGGTAAACATTGTGTCCCTCGTCTTCTATTACCATCGATCCTAGATGCACAGTTCGGGACCCCCTGCCCGAGATTAGCCGGTTTTGACACCGACAACCGCGCCTCGCTGCCGGAGCCTCGCCACGCCACCGCCGCCCTTCCGA
The DNA here is from genome assembly GCF_056163025.1 of Triticum urartu. NCBI lineage: Eukaryota > Viridiplantae > Streptophyta > Magnoliopsida > Poales > Poaceae > Triticum > Triticum urartu. The sequence goes on along the minus strand of NC_141873.1, from coordinate 424,699,739 downwards.
GAGCTCGCCCTCGCAGACGTCGCCACTCGCCGGAGAGCCTCGCCGGCGTCCTCCTCCGACGCCGGATCCGGAGGTGGACCAGATCCACCGGTTCGCCGAACCAAACGTCGCCTCCGCGCCCGGATCCCTCCGTCCCGCTTCTCCTCATCCCGCGTTGACTTTTTTGGAGGGTATAATTTCTGCTAAGTCCCCAGATTCCCACATCATGTGTGCATGTTCATCATGTCATAACTTCACGCATATTGCTCCGTTTTGCGTGCATGTTATGTCAAATTGTTCGTCTATGAATGCTCTACATGCTAGTGTCATTTGCATGCATTTTAATGTTAATCTTGATGCCTTAATCATTGTTTCAAGAGTGCCATGTGTTGTTAACTGCTGAAAATTTTTATAACTTGCTGATTTGTCTTTTTCATAGTATTTTGTGTGTTCATCTTTTGAGCATCATGTCAACATGGTTTAGGAGCATCTTCATGCCATCTTTGCAGAGGGGCAATCCATGTATTTTTATGTGTGGTGACTAGCACAAGCTTGTGAAGTGTGCTAATTGATGTTGCTGATTTATGAGACTTGGTGATTTTTCTATGTCTATAACTATTACATTGTGATGTCATGTTAGTTTGATGCTACCATCTATTCCATGCATAATCTGGAGATGAATAGTTGACATGTTTGGATGTTAATGTTATGCTCTATCATGCCATTCCATTTGATGCCTCATATATGTCCTGTAGCATATGTTTTCATTGCCATGAACATGCCTAAATGATGCTCTAGTTTTCTGTTAACTTCATGATGCCATGTTGTGAGCTTGTTATTAATTAAACTATGTCTCTTTTGGAGGTGCCCCAGTTACATGATTTGAAGTACGCTATGAGTACTTTGTCCACATGCCAAGTTTGATAATTTTAGACTTCATATGATGTAACACCCACGATGTGGCTATATCTCCCACGTGTCGAAGCACGACTTAGAGGCATAACCGCATAGTAGGCATGTCGCAAGAGGGGTAATCTTTACACATCCCATGTACTGAATATGAAAGGGATAAAGAGTTGGCTTACAATCGCCACTTCACAATACATAAATATAGCATTACATCATCCAGATACAATCAAGGTCCGACTACGGAACCAAATAAAGATAGACAACCCCTAATGCAATAGATCCCCGATCGCCCCAACTGGGCTCCTCTACCGATCGTCCGGAAAAGACACATAGTAACGTCCAGAATCTTCGTCGAACTCCCACTAGAGTTCAGTCGCGTCCCCTGCACTGACATCATCGGCACCTGCATCTGGTTTTGGAAGTAATCTGTGAGTCACGGGGACTCAGCAATCTCACACCTTCGTGATCAAGATTATTTAAGCTTATGGGTATGAAAAGGTAGTAGTGAGGTAGGGCTGCAGTAAGCACTAGCATATATGGTGGCTAAATTACGCAAATGAGAGCAAGAAGAGAAGCAAGGCATGGTTGAGAATCTATAAAGATCAAGAAGTGATCCTGAAACTACCTTTGTTCAAGCATAACACGAGACTGTGTTCTCTTCCCGGACTCCCGTGAAAATAGACCATCATGGCTACACACGTGGTTGATTCATTTTAATTAAGTTAAGTTTCAAGTTTTCTACAACCAGACATTAACAAATTCCCATCTGCCCATAACTGCGAGCCTGGCTTTCGAAAGTTCAAAACCCTGCAGGGGTGTCCCAACTTAGCCCATCACAAGCTCTCACGGTCAACGAACGATATTCTTTCTCCCAGGAAGACCCGATCAGACTCAGAATCCCGGTTAAAAGACATTTCGACAATGGTAAAACAAGACCAGAAAGACCACCCATTGTGCCGACAAATCCTGATAGGAGCTCCACATATCTCGTTCTCAGGGCACACCAGAGAAGCTAAGCGTACAGGAGCCAACATAACTCAAGTTGCCACGGGACGGCCCCGCACGGTGCTCTAGTTTGGACCAACACTCAGAGGAGCACTGGCTCGGGGGTTTAAAATAAAGATGACCCTTGAGTCCGCGGAACCCAAGGGAAAAAGGCTTAGGTGGCAAATGGTAAAACCAAGGTTGGGCCTTGCTGGAGGAGTTTTATTCAAGGCGAACTGTCAAGGCGTTCCCATTATAACCCAACCGCATAAGGAACGCAAAATCAAGGAACATAACACCGGTATGACGGAAACTAGGGCGGCAAGAGTTGAACAAAACACCAGGCATAAGGCCGAGCCTTCCACCCTTTACCAAGTATATAGGTGCATTAAAGTAACAAGATATAATAATGATATCCCAACAATAATCATGTTCCAACAAGGAACAAACTCCATCTTCACCTGCAACTAGCAACGCTATAAGAGGGGCTGAGCAAAGCGGTAACATAGCCAAACAATGGTTTGCTAGGAAAGGTGGGTTAGAGGCTTGTCATGGCAAATGGGAGGCATGATATAACAAGTGGTAAGTACCGCGGCATAGCAATAGAGTGAGCAAGTAGCAAGCAAAGATAGAAGTGATTTCGAGGGTATGATCATCTTGCCTGCAAAGTTCTCCGAGTTGACGAAAGCTTGATCCTCGTAAGCGTACTCAATGGGTTCCTCAATCACGTACTCATCTCCCGGCTCTACCCAAGGCAAGAACACAATCAATAGAAACCACAATCAACCACGGTGCAATGCGCAAGCAACGTGATGCAAAACATGGCAAGACATGCGGGATGTGATATGCAATGCATATGCGTGCTCCGGAAGGAAAAGATTGAACCAGGCCTCAACTTGGCAAACCAAGTGCGCCGCTGGAAAGACGAGTTGGTTTCGGTCGAGATCGATATAAAGATCACCGAAATCAGATGCACGGTTTGCAAATGGCAATCAAAACTATAATGGCACAATTCTGCGATTAACAGCACGAAGCCATCTAGAATGCAACAAGAAACTAAGCTACTACACTACAACATAACAATAAAGCACATGGCAGTGATCTACTCAAGATGCTTGAAAAAACATGAACACTGAGCTATGGGTAAATCACACAATAGCAGGTTCAAACAAGCAAGGCAAAAGGGCAAAAGATATCAGCTTCACAGACTTAGTGAAAATACTAACATGCCAGGAATTAACATCAGGAAGCAATGTTTAGAGAAAGATAACAACATTCTACAGGAACAGAACATAGAAATACAAGGCATGGCATGACTCTACTCAAAGCATATAACAAAACTCCCTTACTGGCCATAAGCCAAAAAGGATCCGAACATATGATGGCACCCATGTAAACATAGCAAGTTTCGTTAACAGATTCAAACTTAGCAGAAAACTAGACATGGCAAAACCAGAGTAATGAAGGCATCTTTGCGACCTCGATTCACTCATCACGAAGCCTTGCATCACAAGCTAAGCATACTACCAGCAAGAAGACATGATCGTGAAGCTAACCACAGCAAGAACAACCATGGCAAAATTGATTAACACGTAAACAATCTGCCAGGAACATTTTATAGTAAACATGGAGCGAGATTGAGTCATTCTAGGGCACTCCGTAAATGCAAACAGGAGTATGGATGGATAGAGCATAACCATATGTCAAAATCATCCTTACTAAATATACTAAAAAGATGCATGGATCTCACTATAGCAACATGAATACATGGCATAAAAATAACAGCAGAGCAATGACTTAGTGAAATTCTAAGTCCCTGAAATCAGTAATATTACGAGAGCTACTTTGCATGCTTGTGCTAGTCACCACATTGATCACAAAAATACATGGCATACACACCTGTAAAGATGGCATGGCATAGCCCAAAACACATGTAAAGCTCATGCCCATATGAAGCACACAACAATTGTAGCAAAAATGGCAAATGCTCATACTCTAATAAGAAACAGGAACTAACATTTTATAGCACTCTTGCACCCATGAGTTGGGCATCAAGATGGACTCAAAGAAGCAGGTCACGAATGGAACAAAATTAAGAGCACATCAAGATGAACATTTTGATATATGGCACGCACAAAACGGAGCTATGGATGAGGAGTTATGGCATGTTGAACAGTGCTTGAAAATATAGCAGATGAAAATGACTGGCAAAAATTGGGTCAACCTCTAGGGTTCTGATCTAGATCTGGCGCGGTCCACGAGGTTCATCGAAGTTGCTCTCGCTGGAGATGTGGGACGCGGCGGCTGGAGGACGTCGGGGATAGCGGGGAGAGGCCGGAGCAGGTCGAGGTGGCCGGATCCGGCGAGGACGGCACGCGATGGAGGAGCTTGGCCACAGACTACGGTGGAGTCGGCGGTAGACGGCGGTGGCAGGAGCGCGGAGAGCGGCGGCGCGTGCTAGGCGGCAGGCGGCGGGGTCGGAGATGGAGGCGCGGGCGTGCGGCGCGAGGAGGCGGGCGGCGGCGCGCGGGCCTCGGGGGCCCGACCCGGGCTCGGGCGGGCCGGCGGCGGAGGGCCACGTGGCAGCCCCTGGTTGGTCAGGCGGTGGTGGCGGATGCGTCCGGCTCTGCCCGGACGTGTCCGGCGGCAGCGGGGGATGAAATTAGGGTTTTGGACTGCGAGATTTCGGGGGGAGGCATCAATTTATAGGTAGGAGGAGTTTGGAGTGTCCAAATGTAGAGCGGTTTTTGGCCACACGATCGTGATCGAACGGCCGCGAGGATGGAGGGGTTTTGGATGGTTTATTGGGCCAGTTTGGAGGGGTGTTGGGCTGCAACACACACGAGGCCTTTACGGTTCCCCTGTTAACCGTTGGAGTATCAAACGGACTCCAAATGGCACGAAACTTGACAGGCGGTCTACCGGTGCTGTACCAAGGCCGCTTGGCAAATATCGGTCCCTTCCGAGATCGTTTAGCACCCGCTCACAAAAAGAGACAAAAGGGGGCGCCGGAGGACGTAGGAGTGTTGGATCGCAAAATGGGCAACGGGGAAAAAGCTTAGATGCATGAGACGAACACGTATGCAAAAGAGATGCACATGATGACATGATATGCAATGCATGACATGGAGAAAATGCAAAACGAATAGAAAACCCAACCATGGAGAAATCTCATAACTTAGAGCCGAAAATGGCAAGAGTTGGAGTACAAATATGGTAAGTTACATCGGGGGTGTTACAACACTCCACCACTATGAAAGGATCTCGTACCGAGATCTAGGACAGAAAGAACTCTGGATATTCGAAACAGAGGTGGTCCTCGCGCTCCCAGGTGGCTTCTCGGTCGGAATGATGTGGCTTCTCGGTCGGAATGATCATGATAAGACATGTCTTCTTGGAGATCAATCTCTTCGAAGTTGATGGCGCGGTCAGGAGTCTTGAAACACTTGCGAAGGTGTGACACGTCAAACACGTCGTGCACATTTGCAAAGTTGGACGGAAGCTCAAGTTGATAGGCGAGATTGACTCTTTTTCTAATGATCTTGAAAGGACCCACGTATCTAGGGGCAAGCTTCCCTTTGATACCGAAGCGACTAGTACCTTTCATTGGAGAAACGCGAAGGTAGACATGGTCTCCGATCTCGAATGCCAAGTCACGATGCTTGTTATCATAGTAACTCTTCTGACGCAATTGTGCGGCTTTGAGATTTTCACGAATGACTTTGCACATTTCTTCAGCCTCTGTGATTAAGTCATTGCCAAGAAGTTTGCGTTCACCAGTCTCTGACCAATTAAGAGGAGTACGGTAAGATTAAAAAATGCAAAGTAGGAGTCATACAAGGAGACCCATTGTCCCCTCTACTATATGTCATTAATGCTGAGCTTCTACAAGTTTATTAAATAAATCATGGCAAGAAGGTCACCTGTCTACTCCTATTGAGAACCATGGTTGTATGAACTACCCCATCATATAGTATGCATATGACACATTAATCATCATGCCAGCTGATCGTCAACAACTCAGTCACATGGTACACATATATAAAATATCCTCTGAATTCACCGGGCTTAAGGTAAACTATAGTAATTCGTCCCTTTTACCAATCAACATAACAGATGAAAGAGCTCGGCAACTTGCCAACATACTTGGATGTAAAAAATAAAGCATGCATTTCACATACCTTGGTTTACCAATGGGCTCCACAAGACCAAAAATTGATGATTTGATGCCCATGGTGTCAAGATTAGATGTTAGGCTATCTGGTATCGCACCCATGATGTCATATGCAGGAAGATTGGTCCATCTTAAAGCCATGGTTAATGCATTTCCCTTTTTTGCAATGTGCAACATCAGAGTTGCCTTTACCATCCTAGATCATTTTGAAAAATCTGGCAGGTGCTTCTTATGGTATTGGAAGAATATCAACAGACCTGGCAAATGTCTAGCCAAATGGGAGAAGGTATGTTTAATCAAAGAGCTGGTGGCCTAGAGTACTAGACCTCAGAACTCAGAATAGAGCATGTCTGACAAAGTTCATACACAAGTTCTTTAATAAGCATGACATAACATGGGTGCAAATATTATGGAACTCATACTACAACAACGGTGAGCTACCAACTTATCCAACAAAAGTTGGATCATGGGTGGAGAGACTGCTGCTCTGTTCTAAATGATTTCAAAAGCATCTAACTTTGCAAAGTTGGTGATGGATCTACTTTCAGGTTATGGTACGATAAATGGGAGGATGATAATCTTGAGAATAAATTCCCCCAACTATTTTCATATGCTAAAAACAAGGATATAACATTTGCTGCTACACATGATATAGCTACAGAAGGTCTATATGAAATGTTTCATCTACCCATGTCAACTTTTGCCGTACAACAAAGCATATCTTTGAGGAATATGATCAGTATTGCAAGCAACAATAGCAGAGACAATTGGCACACTTCTACTGGTCATCTATAATGTATTCCACCAAAAGGATTTATCTAGAATTGATTGGAAACCCATCAGATAACCCTTAACCATTCCTATGGATTTGGAAATCTGGAAGCTTAGCAAAAAAAATCTTCTGGTTACTACTACTTGATAGGCTAAATACCAGAGGCTTGCCAGCGAGGAAACACTTCTATATTGAATCAAGCAAATGTGTCATATGTGACGATGAGCCAAAAGAACACCTAAAGCATCTATTTTTCCCATGTGACTTCAGCCACAATTTCTGGATGTCTATTGGGATTTAATGGAACACTAACCATAGCATTAATGAAATGTTGGATAAAGCAAAAAACCAGAACAAACATACAACCATTCAGAGCATGCTTGATTGCTGGATGCTGGTCCATCTGGAAGCACAAAAACATCATTATTTTTTTACCATAAGACAAAGATCTTAGAATATTACAATGCATGTTTCAAGGAACACTTTGGCACAGTCATGAGGAAACCAAAACCAAGACTGAAGGAAGGGATGCAAACTTAGTTAGATTATATGTAAATCTATCACACACATAGACATAGCCTTATTCACATTGTACATCGACTTGTAACACCACTCTTATATTAATAAAAAATGTCTTACAGTAGGGGTTTACCCTAGTATTTTTTCTCAAACAAATATATAAGACTTTACCCAGTAGTGAAAGCAGAGATGCAAGTATTGTTGGTGAAGAATAAAATCGTACAAGAGAAGTCGACATTGGAATATGCATGTGGATCTATAATAGTAGATATATTATGGTCATATTGCACCATATCATTCGCTTCCCATCGTTAGGAGCTTAAATTTGACCTTCCCATTTGATCCTAAAAATTTAAGTCTGATTGTGAATCACAGTGGTTGATAAATAGGTGGGATGTGGGAAGTGAAACTTTAGTGCTTGCTATAATGTGCTTGAGGCATTTTTTGAGATCTACGATAGCAGCGCGTGGGCATTGTCCTAGTATAACATAAATATATACATGTGTAAATGTTCCTTCAAAAAATTACATATATGTGTTTGCATTTTTGAAATTGCATACGTGTCCTAGTTTTTATTATTTGAATAATACACTATCGTATGTTACAATGCACGAGCAATTTCCAGTGAAGGACAATTGGCCGGTGATCTGAATGTACATGGTACTTGTGAATAATGGGCCGCAGCGCCCTGTCCAGCCGATCTTGAGCGAAAATGGAGTGAAAGCTTGGTCCGAGATACTATCGTCATTTTCCAAGAGGTGGTTTTGAAGTAATTCAGGTTGCCTCAGTCACCAAGGGAGAGGTCCCCGTCTAACTCTGCATTGGTCTCAAGCCCTGTTTCAGGTTGGGACGGACTGTGCCAAGATCATCACCTTTGTAAAAGTTGGGCCGGGTGATCGATCCAAAAGTATGCACGAATTTGCAGAGATAGTGCATCTTCTCAACGAACACAACACTGAAATCCATAAGATTATTAGTCATGGGCAGAATAAAGCTGGGCATGTAATGGCGGCAATTGGTCGCACACAGCTTCTTGGCTTAAACATGCTCACTCCCCAGGAGATTAGCATTATGATTACCGATGATTGTAAAACTGTTATAGCTTGAATAATGAAATGCGCCACACCCCCCCACGCCAGCCGGAAAAAGTGCGCCACCGCCCCAAATGAAACCTGCATAGTTGACTAAACATGAAAATAACAAATTCAGTCAAATATCAGGTGACTATGCACTAGCTAGACCGTACGTGCAACGCACTGTGTCTTGTTCAGAAATCATAGGTTCCAAATACATAAACTAATATCAAACTATCAAGATGACACATTTTCGTATACACTATGTATCTTGTTACGGAATACTACTAATTAATTTCTCTTGTAATTTTGGAGCGAATAAATGCCATAATCTTGATATGGAGTATTACTAATTAATGTCACAATGTTATTATGAAAAACTAATTAATTTCATATGGTTATTTTTAGGAGGCAATAAATGCCCTAATTGTGTATATGGAATACTAATAGACTCCTTCTGGATATACTTCTAGTCTGTCAATCGATACCTACAGGATATTCCATGATGTGCGTATCATCCGAGGATCCTTATTAATTACGGCGAATTGTAAAAAGGAAACACGCCAAAGCACGAATGAATAAAATGGCAAATATTGATACTCCTAGAATAAGCCATGCCTCTATATAAACAACAGAAGGAACCAGCAATGTAGTACAAGTATACAACCAAAAGGACATAGGAGAAGAGAACACTAAAAATTTTTGTTATGGCTCTAATCCGGATCAACACTGGTGTTCTGTGCTTGATGGCACTTTTGATGGTTTCAACTACTTTATTGTCGAGTGAAGCATCAGGGAGGAAGATAGGTACATTTCTATTTACCAGAGCTTCTCAACTATAGTATATATGAATTTATGGTTTCCTGGAGCTAGATAAAAAATTGATCCTATTGCATCATTCTCTGTTGCCAATGATATGAATGTTTCTTATGAAGTTTGATCGTTCAAGTTAATATATGCAAGTATTTTTGCAAGAGAAAAGTGTTTCAACCGTGCCTAATAGAGTGAGGTGTTTGGTTCAGATAGGCATGTATCTTTTTCCTCATACTCACAAAAAATAGATATAAAAGTATTTTTCCTCGTAGTGCAAACTTGTGCGTCGCGCTCGTCCCGTTATTGGAAAGTTATCCTGCCTCATAGTACTTTAAACCTAGTGTTGTTTAACAATGGCATGGAATGAAAGAGGTGTTTTCCTTGTGATTTTATGATCACCATTACAATTTTGTCGTGGTACGTATGGTTTCCATAGTACATAATAATTATATACCAGCCAGTAGTTGTTCTTCATGTGTTTGTATTAGCACTCCACTGTTGTCCTACTATTTGCATAGTACATTGATTTCACAGAATCATAGTTTAAATACGAATAACAAAAGGTTCTGATGGCACTTTTTTTATTGTTGTAGGAAAGGAAGCTAACATTAGCGTCGAGGGGCACCGTGAACCCTATACTCCAAGTACGAATCCTTCATTTTGTAATGATATCTGCAAGAGAGATGGTTACGGAGGTGGGACCTGCCGTGATGGTCACGGCGAATGCATTAGATAATTGTAGCAAGAAAATGACCAAGAATAATGTTTGGAAATAAAGATTTACTTGGGAGCATTATGAATTGTTTTTCTAGCTAGAATAATTTAAACCCCACTTTTTTATTTTCCTACTCTTTGTACTTGAACCTGTATCATGGCCTTTTTTTAACATAGATGCTCACATACACGTGCATTGCACTCACTGTATTGGGACGATTTTTGGGCAAAATTAAAATTAAATCTACCACTGAAGTATAATTAATACTATGATTTCAACTAGAATATTTTTTCCTCTAAATCTGGAACTACACACCAGAAAGTGTAGAATCTTTTAAACTTAACCATACCTTCTGTAGACCTTGACGTATGGACTTGAATAATTCTGTAGCAAACAATCATCTTTGATACCAAGAGTTAGGATAGCTGGAAAACATATTATGACTTATTGGCTATTGGGACCAAATAGATTCATTGTTCTTGCACACAAAATAAGCGCATACCAATGGTCCATCAAACATATTCAGCTGGAAACTAACAAGCTGCAGCGTATTTTTGTTCCTGGCTATCTACCACAACAATGTTTGCCCTTCTCCGACGAAGGATGGGCGATGAAGACGGCGCACCTTTTGGCTAGCTCTAGTGCTTGTAGTCGTCGCTAAGTGGTCTACGGACCTGCATGTTAATTTTACATCTGGTGTTCTTTGAACTACCTGACAGTTGGTGAATACTTCCTCGGTTGCATTTCTTATAATTCCTCGTAATTTCATTTTTAGCCCTCTAGAGAAAAGGAAAGTATCTCTCTCATGATTTTATGTATCTGTTTGTAACGCCCCGAGTCCGATGCGCCAGGTGTCTTCCAGTTATTCGTCGTTGTTGCCATGACATTTGCTTGCGTGTTGAATTTTGCCATGTCATCATGTGCATTGCATCATCATATTTTTCAAAGCATGCATCTGGTCACTTTCTCCATTGTCCGTTTCAACATCCGACACTCTCACATGCACCCGTTGCACCTTCCAGTTCTCGTTTCATGAGCGGGATAAAAACATTCCAGGAATGTGCCGAGATTTGTCGAGTGGCCTTTGTATATCACCAGTAGACCGTCTGTTAAATTTCGTTCCATTTGGAGGTCGTTTGATGCCCCAACGATCAATCACGTTAACCGAAAGCCCTCCTTCTTTTTGCAGCCCAACACCCCTTCATAACAGCCCACTAGCCCATCTAAACCCCCTCCATGCTCTCTGTCGTTGGATCACGATCGTGTGGGCGAAAACCACACCTCATTTGGCCTCTCCTAGCTCCCTCTACCTATATATAGGACCACCCCATCCGAATTCGCAGTCCAAACCCTAGCCTCCATCTTCCCTCGACGCTGTCGGACACATCGTTCCGCGCTGGACGCGTCCAGCGCCGCCGCCCTCGACGAATTGGAAGGCGCCACATCACCCTGCCACTATCTCCATCGCATGGGCCTGTGGGGCCCATCGCTGGCCCGGCCCCGGGCTGAACCGGGCTGCACCTCGTGTCGGCGCTCGAGCCGCCTGCGCCGCCGCCTTGCGCAGGCGCCGCGTCGCTGCCGCCAGCCCACGCCACCACCGTTGGCGCCAGCTCGTGCCGCCACCGCCGCGCGCCGTCACCACTGAGGGAGTCCTGGACCAAGGAGTCCTCGGGCGTCCGACCTATAGATATGAGTCGGACTGTTGGGCCGTGAAGATATGAGAAGACCGAATACTCTACCCGTGTCCGGATGGGACTCTCCTTGGCGTGGAAGGCAAGCTTGGAGTTGACTATGAAGATTCCTTTCTTTGTAACCGACCTTGTGTAACCCTAGATACCTCCCGTGTCTATATAAACTGGAAGGCTAGGTCCGTAGATGCCCAGAATAATATTAGCCAGACTAGACTTGTAGGGTTTAGCAATTACGATCTCGTGGTAGATCAACTCTTGTAATACTCATATTCATCAAGATCAATAAAGCAGGAATTAGGGTATTACCTCCATAGAGAGGGCCCGAACCTGGGTAAACATTGTGTCCCTCGTCTCCTGTTACCATCAATCCTAGGCGCCCAGTTTGGGACCCCCTACCCGAGATCCACCGGTTTTGACACCGACATTGTATCTTTCATTGAGAGTTCCACTGTGCCATCCTCAAAAGGTTTGATGGCTGCTTAAATCATCTACAATGACGTTGTCCAAGGGGAAGTCTTCCTACCCGGAGAGATCTTCATGTTCGACGGCTTCGCACTGTGGGCCAACTCGCTTGGCCATCTGGAGCAGATCGAAAGCTATGCCCCTGGCCACTGGGTCAGATTTGGAAACTTGAACTACGTCGCAGATATCCGTGGAGACTTGATCTTCGACGAATTCGAGACCACGGCAACCCCTCTATGCCACCACGATGAACATGACTTAAATCTGTCACCTGTCCATATGTAGGAGGTAGTACCTATAGCTGCTCCAGCCATAGATCCGGAGCAGATCGCGCCATCCGAAGACGGGAAGCTCAACCTCACCGCAGAATCCGCGATCTTAGTAGCATTGGAACCGCGCACATCGAGCACGATCGGTCATCGATCACCGAATTCAGCACCACGAACATCTTCTGGATTCACCTCTGGGCGACGTGCTAAACTTGGTAAGAGCACTATCCTTAGCGGGGGGCTCACAGTAGAACTCTATCCGGTTCGAGCTAGAGATTGATAACAGAAAATTTTGCGTCCCACCCACTGCCCACTTCATACACATTGTCGAAAACTTAACTGGCTCGCTCGACTACGGCTCCGAAGACATCGATGGTATGGACGACGATGCCAATAAGGAACTGGGCCAAGACCCTCCATTTACCAAACGCTGGACAGCCACCTCTTCCTACGACGTATACATGGTGGGTACACCTAAGAGACCTAACGACAATGAGAAAGCAGATCCAGTTGAGGACAAACCTCCTGTGATACAACCAAAACACCGGCGTCAGCGGCGCCGCTCTAAGTCGTGTCATGGAATAAATGGCGATACAGACACAGGAGAGGACAACAGTCCGGATGGTCCTGAAGTCAGAGAAGATCCCGACGAAAGAACTGCCGAACAGGACAATCGAGAAAACGGGCAAGTTAGCCCCAACAAATAGGCCATAAACAATGACTCGGAGCACAATAATTATCTTCAACTCTCAGAGGATGAAGTGAGTCTCGACAACGAGGACTTTATCGTGCTTGACGAACCTGAGGAGCAGGCGCTCTTGAAGCACCGGCTAATAGCCACTTCAAAGAGCCTGAAAAGAAGCAGTAGCAGCTTCAAGCTGACCAAGATCTGCTCCACGACAGATGGACTGATGTCCTAGTAGCCGAAGAATACGAACTGCGCGGTTAAGTTAAAAGTAGTAGTAGTGCGTTCCAGGAACACTGGTTGAAAAAGGGCCTGTTGTCCCGGTTCGTAAGGGCCTTTTGTCCTGGTTCTGGAACCGGGACTAAAGGGTCGGTACTAATGCCCTGTCCCTTTAGTCCCGGTTCAATCCAGAACCGGGACAGATGGGCCTCCACGTGGGCAGTTCGCGGTGCCTAGGCAGGAGACCCTTTGGTCCCGGTTGGTGGCACCAACCGGGACCAATAGGCATCCACGCGTCAGCATTTCTATGGCTGGGGTTTTTGTTTTTTTTAAAGGGTGGGGGGGGGGGTTTGGGGGTTTTGGGGGGTTAATTTAGGTGTTTCATATATTGTGTTAGCTAGCTATAATTAATAGAGAGAAGTGTCCTCTCTTATGTCCGTGCTTGGTCGACGCTACGTACTATACATACGTATAGACGGGACTAGACACTCTAGCTAGCTAGTAAGCAAACGAAGGAAACAGAAGACATATATGCATACAGAGAGAAGTGATATCGACCACCTCTCATTCTCTGAGAGATTGGTCGACCAACAAGTTCTTGTATATCTATCCGACACTACCGGCTACATATATACAATAATTGTCTCTTACAAATATAATCATACGGACTCAGGGTCCACATAGAATTCTCCGTCTTCAGGGATCACGTGGTCAAGAAAGAATGCCGCCAATTCCTCTTGAATTGCTCGCATGCGAGCTGGTGCTAGGAGTTCATCCCGCTTCCGAAACATCTAATTTAAAGAAGGGGGTCAATACATATATATATGAATGAATGAAACTCAACACAAATGATGGTAATAAAATAAAATTGTGAATGTTGTTATTTACGCACTTCATATTGTTCGTCAGTGTAGCCCCGCTCACAGGTCGTGTGGCGGATGGACTCGCAAACGTAGTATCCACAAAAATCATTCCCTTGTTCCTGCCACAACCACTTTACAAGAAATAGAGGTCAATCAAACTGATAAGCAAGAATGCCAAATGGTATTGATGAAACTAGCGCTTGAATGACTAGTAGATGCGCGGAACATGCTACTATAGTACTTACTTTCGGGTGTCTAAATTGCAGCTCCTTCGGCAGTCCCGGAGCTTTTCTGGTGAATTTTCTCCAAACCCTGCCGGACAAAGAAAACTATTACTTGATATATCAGGAAATGAACAAAGTTGCTGATATGGTGGATAATGATCGATTTAACTTACTTCTCGAGTATTTGAGTCATGTCTGCATAGTCCTGGGGATCTTTTCGTCTTGAATCTAAGAGGTTACTAGTCCTTGCTCAAGCTTAATCTCTATGAGAATATAGTGGAAATTGCACACGCATGCATAACTCATCAATTACATTGCTATAACCTTGACTAATATATAAGGGAAACCGAATACGCACAAGACAGTAACACTCACTTGAAGTTGTAAGGAAAGAGTATTATATCTTTGTTTTCATTTATTACGAACGATCGTAGCAAGTTGGCCTCGGTAGCTGCGGCATGAAATTTAACCTGAGTTGCATATATGAGATATGTGTTAATGAACCCAATATCACCGACTTGTCTTTTCTTCAATTCGGTGATCTTCAATCTGCATAATATAGTGAGGATGATTATAAATACATGCAATGAAAGAGTTGAGCTATATAGAGAGACTTAATGACAGAAGTAGTACTACTTACAGACAGTAGCAGGCGACCGTTGTTTTATCGAGGGCCAATTGATTGAAAAACTAATAGAACTCCTCAAATGGAACAGGCAACAGTTCAATTCCAACGAGTTCATGCTCCTTTTTAACTTTCACATACAAAGTACTCCTCCCCCCAGAGTCTCTGCAGATTTTCAAGTACCAATCATGCAATCTTCGCATCATCGTTGATAGAGATCTTTCATCTTTGACGAGAGGCTTCCCGTACTCGTATCTTTGTATCTGCACGTCCATGGGTTCATAATGTACATCGTCGGGCAGGTAATCTGCAAGATTGCTATAACCGGGCACCATCCTCGGATCATTAGCGACGTTGTGGCTAGGCACCTTGAGCGGGGGGCACGATTGCTTTGCTTGTTCGCCAGGCTGGGCAATTTGTTTCCCAGCTCGTTGTTCTTTCAGCATTTGATCACTGACAGTACTTCCCGACCGCTCCGCTTCGGCAAATTCCTTTCCAATAATGCGCTCATGGTTTCCTTTCGGTGGAGACTTCGGTGGTTTTGTCAGGGCAGCCAGAGTGTGCTTCGCTTTCACTGGATCTACCTTCTCCTCCAGAAGTGGATGTCTCTTTGCTTTCAACCCTTGAAACCAGTCATCCACTTCGGTTCGTGCGATCTCAGCGTTCTCCTCTGGGGTCCTCTCGTATGGTAACTTCTCTGGAGTCTTCAGAGAAGGACCGAATCTGTATGTCCTCCCGCCTCTGGTTGTACTGCTAGACGCCGACCGAGCAGACAGAGCGGTTGTCTTCTTTACTTGCTTACGAGGCGGAGGAGAAGGACTACGACGCGCCGGAGCAGCCGGAGCGGCGGCAGGTCTCTTCCGCCCTTGCTGATGAGGCGGAGAAGGAGTAGGCTGGCTGCTCGGGCGCATCGGCGCTGGCGGAGAAGGAGGCGGAGTGCCGCCACGCACTGGAGAAGGAGCCGGTCGAGTGCCCTGATCGTCACTCGCCGGAGGAGGAGGCGGTGGAGGAGGCGGAGTGCCCTGACTCACCGGAGGAGGAGGCGGTGGAGGAGGCGGAGTGCCCTGACTTGCCGGAGGAGGAGGAGGAGGCGGAGGCGTCCAGTTCGGAAGGTTGGTGAGCTCCTTCTGCCATAGGCATGGAGTCTTCAGAGCAGACCCCAGCCTAGTCTCCCCTTCACCGGTAGGGTGGTCAAGCTGGAGGTCCTCAAATCCCTCCGTTATTTCATCCACCATCACCCTAGCATATCCTTCTAGAATCGGCCGACAGTGAAAAGTTGCGCCGGGTTCAGTAGGATAAACAGAGCCAACAGCCGCCTTGACCTTCAAATTCATCCATTGCGTCATAAGGTGGCAATTTTGAGACTCCGTGATAGCATCCACGGGATAGCTGGCAGGAGCCATCAAGGCATGTTCCGACTGAAGCAGCTCGGTGGAAGCCACGCTGGTTCTCCGCTGAGATGGCGCGGTAGCTTCGGAGGAAGCTTCGGCAGTATGTTTGCTGCGATTTGCTTCTCGTTCCTCTATCGCGTCTACCCTTGCTTGCAACGCCTACATTTGGGTCTGCTGCACTTTTTTCCTCCTCTCATGGGATTTGTAACCGCCTGCGTCCGGAAACCCAACCTTCCACGGAATGGAGCCTGGCGTGCCTCATGTCCGTCCAGGGTGATTAGGATTCCCGAGGGCCATTGTGAGCTCGTCGTTCTCTCTGTCTGGAAAGAACGTCCCTTGCTGCGCTACTTCGATATACTGCTTAAGCTTCCTGACTGGTATGTCCATTTGATCGTTCGTCCAAATGCACTTCCCTGTTACAGGGTCCAAGGTTCCGCCAGCCCCGAAGAACCAAGTCCGGCAACGGTCTGGCCAGTTAATTGTCTCTGGTTCGATCCCTTTATCAACCAGATCATTCTCAGTCTTGGCCCACTTAGGCCGGGCTACGAGGTAGCCAACTGACCCCATGCGACGGTGATGCTTCTTCTTCGCAGCATTTTGCTTGTTTGTCGCCGACATCTTCTTACTCTTTTCCGATGTCTTGTGGGCCACAAATGCGGGCCAGTGATCTCTGATCCTCTCATATCTGCCCTTGAATTCTGGTGTCTCATTATTTTCGACAAACTTATTCAGCTCTTTCTTCCACCTCCTGAATAGTTCTGCCATGCTCTTAAGAGCAAAAGACTTGATTAATTGCTCTTTAACTGGCTTCTCTAGATTATCCTCTGGCGGTATGGTGAAATTTGACTTCAGCTCAGTCCAAAGATCATTTTTCTGCATATCATTGACATAAGACACCTCAGGGTCTTCTGTAGCCGGCTTAAACCATTGCTGGATGCTGATCGGGATCTTGTCCCTAACCAAAACCCCACACTGAGCAACAAATGCGTTATTTGTCCGGATGGGTTCAATCGGTTGGCCGTCGGGCGCGATTGCTATGATCTCAAACCTTTCATCCGAGCTCAACTTTTTCTTCGGGCCTCGTCTCTTTACCGAAGTTGTGCTCGATCCGGAGGGCTAGAAAAAAGAACAAATACTTAATTAATATGTGTACATACCAAAACAATGAATGCATCAATTAGCTAGTCAGCACAGGCTTAACTAATATATATACCTGGCCGGACTCGGTTCGATCACCGGAGCCGTCATCACGGTCTCCTTGCACCGGCATTGGTTCACCGGAGCCGTCCTCATGTTCTTCTTCTTGCACCGGCATTAGGTCACCGTAGCCAGCTTCTTCACCCTCTCCTTCCAGACCATCGGTGTCGTTGAGAAACAACGAGACGGCTTCACTTCCTTCTGCGATTATGTCCCTCAACAACGCTTCTTTTGCTTCGTCTCGGACGGTGTCCATAGTTTCTACAAAATTTTACAACATGGCAATTATTATTCAAACATGACAGATCGATATATTAGTGGCAAACGTAGAACTAGCTACCTAATCATAGTAAGGAATCATATATATTAATTAGTGGCCTCGACGCTGCTTCTCTAGGGTTTGGGGTGGCCTCGACAACGCTTCAAGGGTTTGGGGTGGCCTCGAGAACGCTTCAAGGAGGGGGTAATATCGACCCCCCCCCCACGTGTTGAAGCTATCGGGAGGGGGTATATCGACAACGACGACACTACATCTAAGTCCCTCGATGACCCTCGTTCCCGATAAAAAAAGAGGAAGAAGAAGAAAAAAAGAGGAGAAGAAAGAATAGAGGAGAAGAACTCCCCTATTCTTTCTTCTCCTCTTTTTTTTCTTCTTCCTCTTCTTTTTTTATCCTCTTCTTCCTCTCATGTTCGAGAGGATCGCCGAGGGGTCGGGAGGTTGCCTAGTGTCAAAGGATTCAACAAAACCATGTCTTCAACATTAGGCGAAAGTAACAGGTGCATGATGGTACGAAGCTCTCCAAAGTTATTTTGGAACGGAGTCCTAGATAGGATAATTCGCTTTTTGGTACAAAGTTCAGCAAGAACCTTCCAAATATCGTTATTTGGAAGGCCTTTGCTGAAATTCATACAAAAAGGCAAATTATCCTATGCGGGACACCATTCCAAAATAACTTTGGAGGACTTCGTCATGCCTTGGTTACTTCCGGCTAATGATGAAGCCATGGATTTCTTCAATACTTTGACACTAGGAAACCTATCTCGACCCCTCGGCGATCCTCGACCCCTCGAACCCTCGACCACCCTGGAACCCTCGACCCCTCGGTGATCCTCTTCTTCCTCTCATGTTCGATAGGATCGCCGAGGGGTCGGGAGGTTGCCTAGTGTCAAAGGATTCAACAAAACCATGTCTTCATCATTAGGCGAAAGTAACAAGTGCATGATGGTACGAAGCTCTCCAAAGTTATTTTGGAAAGGAGTCCCAGATAAGATAATTCGCTTTTTGGTACAAAGTTCAGCAAGAACCTTCCAAATATCGTTATTTGGAAGGCCTTTGCTGAAATTCATACAAAAAGGAAAATTATCCTATCCGGGACACCATTCCAAAATAACTTTGGAGGACTTCGTCATGCCCTGGTTACTTCCGGCTAATGATGAAGCCCTGGATTTCTTCAATACTTTGACACTAGGAAACCTCTCTCGACCCCTCGGTGATCCTCGACCCCTCGAACCCTCGACGACCCTGCAACCCTCGACCCCTCGGCGATCTTCTTCCTCTCATGTTCGAGAGGATCGCCGAGGGGTCGGGAGGTTGCCTAGTGTCAAAGGATTCAACAAAACCATGTCTTCATCATTAGGCGAAAGTAACAGGTCCATGATGGTACGAAGCTCTCCAAAGTTATTTTGGAACAGAGTCCCAGATAAGATAATTCGCTCTTTGGTACAAAGTTCAGCAAGAACCTTCCAAATATCGTTATTTGGAAGGCCTTTGCTGAAATTCATACAAAAAGGCTAATTATCCTATCCGAGACACCATTCCAAAATAACTTTGGAGGACTTCGTCATGCCCTGGTTACTTTCAGCTAATGATGAAGCCATGGATTTCTTCAATACTTTGACACTAGGAAACCTCTCATATATATCCATCTATAGCCACTTACATATATAAATGGAAAAACATGCTATGAACAAAAATACATATATATACTTGGTAAATATTCTATGAAACATCGTTTCTCATAAATATCAATGCATACATCCATGGATCATCATTGCTCATATATCCATAGTCATATATAAAAACTTTCTGCCTATGAAGAAAAAACTTTCTATGAACAAAAAAACATTTTTGACATATTTAGCACATTCTAAATTTTCCTAACTCTTTTACAACCACAAAAATTACTCCAACTTCATGACAGTACCCACACTCCATTTCACCAAAAACCTTATGATCCATAGTTTAATTTTTTAAATTTCATTCAAATGAAATTTGAACCAGATTCAAATTCCTTGCTGAAAACCTATTCTAAACCAATCAAAAAATTCTGAAATTTTGCCATCACCTTTGTCTTGCATCAGTACCTCACCACAAAAAATATCATAAATCCTAAAAATGCCCAAAGCCATCTAGCATTTGATCAAACACCCTCTATATGCACTGTTCATATCTGTAAAAAAAATTCAGAAATTTTAGAAAAGTTTGCTGCTGCTCCACTCCTTCTCCTCTCCTCTCCTTCTCCTCTCCTTCTTCTCTTCAATGCGTCGGGCCGGCGGCGACCATGGAGCAGGGGCAGAGAGCAAGGGCCGCACTCGATCGGGACCATAGGAAAGGGGGGGATCACTTCGAGGGGGGCGGCGATGGCAGGAGTCCGGCGACGAGGACGGCGGGCTCGGGGCAGCACGTGGTGACGGGGACGGCGGGTGGCCGGCGACAGGGACGAGGAGGGGTGGGCTCGGGGAGGCACGCGGCGACGGGGATGACGAGGACGGCGAGCTCGGGGATGCCGGCGATGAGGACGGCGCGGGCTCGTGGAGGCGACGACGTTGGCGGCGCCGGGGTAGACGGCTTGGTGGAGCAGCCTGACGGCGTCGTCGGCGGGGGAGGGGGGAACTGGCGATGCAAACTGAAAATTTTCACAAGTGTTTGTTATATAGTCCAAGCTTTAGTCCCGGTTGGTGGCATAAACCGGGACTAATTCCCCCTTTAGTCCCGGTTGGTGCCAGCAACCGGGACCAAAGGCCTCTTTTCAGCAGCCCAAAGGGCGGGAAGCGGCGGCCTTTGGTCCCGGTTGGTGGCACCAACTAGGACTAAAGGGGGGCATTGGTCACGGTTGTTGCCACGAACTGTGACCAATGCCCCCTTTAGTCCCGGTTGGTGCCACCAACCGGGACCAATGGCCTTGTGCTGCCCCGCGCCCAAAAGTTTAGTCCCACCTCGCTAGTTGAGAGGGCTCGGGAGTGGTTTATAAGCGCTGCTGCGCCCACCCTCCCGAGCTCCTCTCAACTGCAGGCTTTCGGGCCTAATCTGTCACTGCAATGCCTGTGGGCCTACTGGGCCTACTGCGGGCCTGAATCCTGGCCCATGGTAGGGTTTCTAGTCGTATTCAGGCCGTGGTGGCTCAATAGGTGGCATTTTTTGTTTTTTTGTTGCTTTATTTATTTTCTTTTGTTTTCTGCTTTATTTTTTAATTCTTTATGCTTTTAGTTTTAGAAAAATTATAAACTATTTGTTAATGCCATTAGTTTTCAAATTTGAAAACACTTTTTTAGTTTTTTTGTTTTCTTTGTTGCTTTATTTATTTTATTTTGTGATTAACTTTACTATAAAAATAGTTTTTCCTGTTTTTTTGATTTGTTTTTTGCATTATTTATTTTCTTTTATTTTTTGCTTTAATTTTTAATTCTGTTTGCTTTTAGGTTAGCAAAATTATAAACTTTCTGTTAGTGCCATTAGTTTTAGAAAAATTATAAACTTTCTGTTAGTGCCATTAGTTTTCAAATTTGAAAACACTTTTTTAGTTTTTTTTAGTTTTCTTTGTTGCTTTATTTATTTTATTTTGTGATTAACTTCACTATGAAAATAGTTTTTTCCTGTTTTTTTGATTTGTTTTTTGCATTATTTATTTTCTTTCTTTTTTGCTTTAATTTTTAATTCTGTTTGCTTTTAGGTTAGCAAAATTATAAACTTTCTATTAGTGCCATTAGTTTTAGAAAAATTATAAACTTTCTGTTAGTGCCATTAGTTTTCAAATTTGAAAACACTTTTTTTAGTTTTTTTGTTTTCTTTGTTGCTTTATTTATTTTATTTTGTGATTAACTTTACTATAAAAATAGTTTTTCCTGTTTTTTTGATTTGTTTTTTGCATCATTTATTTTCTTTTGTTTTTTGCTTTAATTTTTAATTATGTTTGCTTTTAGGTTAGCAAAATTATAAACTTTCTGTTATTGCCATTACTTTTAGAAAAATTATAAACTTTCTGTTAGTGCCATTAGTTTTCAAATTTGAAAACACTTTTTTAGTTTTTTTGTTTTCTTTGTTGCTTTATTTATTTTATTTTGTGATTAACTTTACTATAAAAATAGTTTTTTCCTTTTTTTTGATTTGTTTTTTGCATTATTTATTTTCTTTTCTTTTTTGCTTTAATTTTTAATTCTGTTTGCTTTTAGTTTAGCAAAATTATAAACTTTCTGTTAGTGCCATTAGTTTTAGAAAAATTATAAACTTTCTGTTAGTGCCATTAGTTTTCAAATTTGAATAGTTAAAATTTGAATTCTTTGAAAATTGTTTGAATCACAAGTTTGTGATTAACTTACTAAAAAATGAGAATAGATGCGCTTATAGAGAAAATTCAACCTAAATTCCTAGTAAATTTCTATGAATTTCAGAGAAATTCACTATGAATTTAGGTTAAACTTTTCTCTATTGGGGCATCTATTTTCACTTCGAGAGGAGCTCAACAAGGCAGAGAGGGAAGGGCTTATAAACCGGTGTGAGCCCCCTTCGGTTGGCGAGGTGGGACTAAACTCTGTCCGCAACGAGGACCAACCCTTTATTCCCGGTTTGTGGCACAAACCGGGACTAATGGTCATGGGCCAGGGGCGAGGAGCAAAATTATAAAATTTCTGTTAGTGCCATTAGTTTTAGAAAGTTGAAAGTTGGCATGGGCCAGGGACTAATGGTCATGGTATTACGAGGGACGAACCATAAGACATGAAAGCATTTCAAATGAACTCTGAAAAAGTTGAAAGTTGGGATGGTATCATAATTTCACCCACATAGCATGTGCATGTACAAAACGGACAATGGTAGCATGTTCGTGTGTTACAAAGTTGGCATGGTATCATCATAATAGTTGCGGGAGAAAGTCTTCACTTTTTCTTCGCTTGTGTCATTTGCTTATTGCACCGTAACCATGGATAATCTTCATTGTTTATCAGGATGCTTGGGTCAGCCTTGACATTGAAGGGAGGAATTTCATGAAACTTTTCATAATCTTCAAACATGTCTGTCTTGCCGTCCACTCCCAGGATGTCCCTTTTTCCTGAAAGAACTATGTGGCGCTTTGGCTCATCGTATGATGTATTCGCTTCCTTATCTTTTCTTTTTCTCGGTTTGGTAGACATGTCCTTCACATAGATAACCTGTGCCACATCATTGGCTAGGATGAACGGTTCGTCAGTGTACCCAAGATTTTTCAGATCCACTGTTGTCATTCCGTACTGTGGGTCTACCTGTACCTCGCCGCCTAACAGATTGACCCATTTGCACTTAAACAAAGGGACCTTAAAATCAGGTCCATAGTCAAGTTCCCATATGTCCACTATGTAACCATAATATGTGTCCTTTCCACTCCCGGTTGTTGCATCAAAGCGGACACCGCTGTTTTGGTTGGTGCTCTTTTGATCTTGGGCGATCGTGTAAAATGTATTACGATTTATCTCCTATCCTTTGTAAGTCAATACAGTCCAAGATGGTCCCCTGGACAACAAGTACAACTCATCACAAACAGTGTTGTCACCTCTGAGACGTGTTTCCAACCAACTGCTGAATGTCCTGATGTGTTCACATGTAATCCAGTCGTCGCACTGCTCCGGGTGTTTGGAGCGCAGACTGTTCTTGTGTTCATCGACATACGGGGTCACCAAGGTAGAGTTCTGTAGAACTGTGTAGTTTGCTTGAGACCAAGAATATCCGTCCCTGCATATTATTGAGTCTCTTCCAAGAGTGCCTTTTCCAGTCAGTCTCCCCTCATACCGCGATTTAGGGAGATCTATCTTCTTAAGGCCAGGAATGAAGTCAACACCAAACCTGATAACATCCTCTGTTTGATGGCCCATGGAGATGCTTCCTTCTGGCCTAGCGCAGTTACGGACATATTTCTTTAGGACTCCCATGAACCTCTCAAAGGGGAACATATTGTGTAGAAATACGGGCCCCGGGATGACAATCTCGTCGACTAGATGAACTAGGACGTGCGTCATGATATTGAAGAAGGATGGTGGGAACACCATCTCGAAACTGACAAGACATTGCGCCACATCACTCCTTAGCCTTGGTACAATTTCTGGATCGATCACCTTCTGAGATTGCATTGAGGAATGCACATAGCTTCACAATGGCTAATCGGACGTTTTCTGGTAGAAGCCCCCTCAATGCAACGGGAAGCAGTTGCGTCATAATCACGTGGCAATCATGAGACTTTAGGTTCTAAAACTTTTTCTCTGGCATATTTATTATTCCCTTTATATTCGACGAGAAGCCAGTCGTGACCTTCATACTGAGCAGGCATTCAAAGAAGATTTCTTTCTCTTCTTTCATAAGAGCGTAGCTGGCAGGACCTTTATACTGCTTCAGAGGCATGCCGTCTTTTTCGTGCAAAAGTTGCAAGTCCTCCCGTGCCTCAGGTGTATCTTTTGTCTTCCCATACACGCCCAAGAAGCCTAGCAGGTTCACGCAAAGGTTCTTCGTCACGTGCATCACGTTGATTGAGGAGCGGACCTCTAGGTCTTTCCAGTAGGGTAGGTCCCAAAATATAGATTTCTTCTTCCACATGGGTGTGTGTCCCTCAGCGTCATTCGGAACAGCTAGTCCACCGGGACCCTTTCCAAAGATTACGTAGTGTAAATCATTGACCATAGCAAGCACGTGATCACCGGTGCGCATGGCGGGCTTCTTCCGGTGATCTGCCTCGCCTTTGAAATGCTTGCCTTTCTTTCAACATTGATGGTTGGTCGGAAGAAATCGACGATGACCTAGGTACACATTCTTCCTGCATTTGTCCAGGTATATACTTTCAGTGTCATCTAAACAGTGCATGCATGCGTGGTATCCTTTGTTTGTCTGTCCTGAAAGGATACTGAGAGCGGGCCAATCATTGATGGTCACGAACAACAACGCCTTAAGGTTAAATTCCTCCTGTCTGTGCTCATCCCACGTGCGTACACTGTTTCCATTCCACAGCTGTAAAAGTTCTTCAACTAATGGCCTTAGGTACACATCAATTTCGTTGCCGGGTTGCTTAGGGCCTTGGATGAGAACTGGCATCATAATGAACTTCCGCTTCATGCACATCCAAGGAGGAAGGTTATACATACATAGAGTCACGGGCCAGGTGCTGTGATTGCTGCTCTGCTCCCCGAAAGGATTAATGCCATCCGCGCTTAAAGCAAACCATACATTCCTTGGGTCCTTTGCAAACTCATCCCAGTACTTTCTCTCAATTTTTCTCCACTGCGACCCGTCAGCGGGTGCTCTCAACTTCCCATCTTTCTTTTGGTTCTCACTGTGCCATCGCATCAACTTGGCATGCTCTTCGTTTCTGAACAGACGTTTCAACCGTGGTATTATAGGAGTATACCACATCACCTTCGCAGGAACCCTCTTCCTGAGGGCCTCGCCGTCAACATCACCAGGGTCATCTCGTCTGATCTTATACCGCAATGCACCGCATACCGGGCATGCGTTCAGATCCTTGTATGCACCGCGGTAGAGGATGAAGTCATTAGGGCATGCATGTATCTTCTCCACCTCCAATCCTAGAGGGCATACGACCTTCTTTGCTGCGTATGTACTATCGGACAATTTGTTATCCTTTCGAAGATTCTTCAATATTTTCAGTAGCTTCTCAAATCCTTTGTCAGCCACAGCATTCTCTGCCTTCTACTGCAGCAATTCCAGTACGGTACCGAGCTTTGTGTTGCCATCTTCGCAATTGGGGTATAACCCTTTTTTGTGATCCTCTAACATGCGATCGAACTTCAGCTTCTCCTTTTGACTTTCGCATTGCATCCTTGCATCGACAATGACCCGGCGGAGATCATCATCATCGAGCACATCGTCTGGTTCCTCTTGATCTTCAGCAGCTTCACCCGTTGCAGCATCATTGGGCACATCGTCTGGTTCCTCTTGATCCTCACCAGCTCCCCCCATTGCAGCATCACCGTATTCAGGGGGCACATAGTTGTCATTGTACTCTTCTTCTTCGCCGTCTTCCATCATAACTCCTATTTCTCCGTGCCTCGTCCAAACATTATAGTGTGGCATGAAACCCTTGTAAAGCAGGTGGGAGTGAAGGATTTTCCGGTTAGAGTAAGACCTCGTATTCCCACATTGAGTGCATGGACAACATATAAAACCATTATGCTTGTTTGCCTCAGCCGCATCGAGAAACTCATGCACGCCCTTAATGTACTCGCGGGTGTGTCTGTCACCGTACATCCATTGCCGGTTCATCTGCGTGCATTATATATAATTAAGTGTCCAAATTAATAGAAGTACATCATCACATTAAAACCAAAGTGCATACATAGTTCTCATTTAACAACATATAGCTCTCCAGAGCATCTAATTAATTAAACCATACATTGAAACTATGTAAAACATTTCAATGCGAAAACAAATGCGATCATAATCGCAACCAAGGTAACAATTGATCCAATGGCATAATGATACCAAGCCTTGGTATGAATGGCATATTTTCTAATCTTTCTAATCTTCAAGCGCATTGCATCCATCTTGATCTTGTGATCATCGACGACATCCGCAACATGCAACTCCAATATCATCTTCTCCTCCTCAATTTTTTTTATTTTTTCCTTCAACAAATTGTTTTCTTCTTCAACTAAATTTAACCTCTCGACAATAGGGTCGGTTGGCATTTCCAATTCACATACATCCTACATAAATAAAATCTATGTCACGTTGGTCGGCATAATTTTCATAAACAATAAATGAACCAATAGTTATAAAGATAATATATATACCACATCTGAATCATAGACAGGACGAGGGCCGACGGGGGCGGATACCAAAACCATCGCACTATATAAGATGCAATAATAAAGTAAGAAAATAATACAAGTATCTATGTAAACATACAAGTAAGAATATTTTTCCTTTCAGAAAGAAGATAAGGACAAGAGGCTCACCACGGTGGTGCCGGCGATGAGCTCGGCGCGGGTGATCGATGGCGGTGAAGACGGGGACGGGGCGTGACGGACCGCTAACCCTAGACAAATATTATGGAAAATGGAGCTTGGAGGTCGAGCTTGGAGAGGAGAAAGCTTAAGTTGTGTGGCTCGGGCATTCCATCGAACACCTTGTGTGCATAGGAGGTGAGCTAGAGCACCACCAAGCCCTCTCCCCTCGGCCAGAGAAAAATAGAGCACCGGGGTGCTCTGCTCACGAGCGAGGGGTATATATAGGCACCTCATTGGTCCCGGTTGGTGACATGAGCCGGGACTAAAGGGGAGCCTTTGGTCCCGGTTCAAGCCACCAACCGGGACCAATGGTGGTGGGCCAGGAGCGAGGCCCATTGGTCCCGGTTCATCCCACCAACCGGGACGAAAAGGTCCAGATGAACCGGGACCAATGGCCCACGTGGCCCGACCGGCCCCCTGGGCTCACGAACCGGGACCAATGCCCACATTGGTCCCGGTTCTGGACTGAACTGGGACTAATGGGCAGACCCGGCCTGGACCAAAGCCCTGTTTTCTACTAGTGGAAGTGCGCTTCTGCTACGGTAGCTATAGCGTTTTTCTTAACAAGCGCTACTGCTATTCCTTCCCTTTTTTATTTTCTTTCCATTTAATTTTATTTTCGTTAGCAGTAGCGCCTTTGTTCATAAACGCGTTGCTACAAAACAAGTAGCGGTAGCGCGGTTCTACATAGATCGCTACTACTATGTGTAGCCTATCGGCTAAGCCGTGGGAATTTTAGTAGTAGCGCTTTTGTACTCGGGTGCGCTACTGCTATAATTGTATCTGTAGCGCGGTTTAAAACACTGCGCTGCTGCTAATTAGCACCAACGTGCGTTTTTAGCCCGCGTTACTGCTAATGTTCTGTGTATAAGGTTTTCCCTAGTAGTGCCGCGCCCGCCGACCTTAGAAGGGATTCCCTATCATCCCATAGGTGTCGTTCACCCCGACATCTTTGGGGCGCCAGGTAGGGGGCGCAAGCTATGAAAATCCGGTTTTGGAGTCAACTTATCAATTCCCTCGTCGCGATGGCACAAGAGGAGAAGGCGATGTCAATCAACCGCACTCTGGTGCCGTCCGCAGTCGCAGCGACTGTCCGTGTGGTCGTAAAAGGCTAAGTCACGCACAACCTTGAGCATTTCTTCTTAATATACGGTTATTCTCCTCGAAGGATCTTGCTCTTTGTACGGAAAACCTGCACGCAATGGGACCCTTCCGCTATTGGCAACACCCTCGTTCTGTTTTGAGTCCGCTCAACAGTTCGAGCGGCTGCGCTGAGAAAGGCGAGGTGACCTGCCCGCTATTAGCAATGTCCTTGTTCTATTTCGAGTCTGCTCAACAGTTCAAGCGGCCACGCTGAGAGCGGCAAGGTGATTTGTCTGACAGCAAGCACGCCTCGGCAGGCTCCTAAGGATTCATCCTCAAAGCACCATAGCATGGGTTTACGTGCAAGAGAACCTATCCTACTGGGCACAGGGTGTATATGTACAAAGATAGATCGATACATGAAGATAGCATGTTTCAGCTTACAGTACTGCGAAGTTATATTACATCAATAATTGCTGCGGTTCTGACTTAAGATAAAAATTGTCTTGGTCATGAATCCGCAGCGCAATGAGAAACGGGGTGGCTAGTCCCGGCGCTGGCCCTCCACTCTCTCGACTCTGTCGACGCAGGTGATGATGGGCTCGATACTCTCCCTGAGCGTCGTGAGGTCCGTCCCTTCCGGCAAGCTCTGCAGCGCATTGGCGAAGTAGACACCGGGGTTCCAGAATGCCACCTTGGTGAGTACCTTCGTCAGGGCGCCCCGGCAGAGCCTCCGGGACTCATTGCCCAGATAGGCTGCTCGATTGGAGCGGAGTCACTCCAAGGCTTCGAGGCCGCCCTTGAAGAACAGGGTCAGCCTGGCGTTGGGGATCACGTTCGGCTCCTGGGAGTACCTAACATTCAGTATCCCCATGGCAGCTAGCTTCGTGGTGATCCTGCCATCGACGTCGACGAGGCGTCTGATCCAGAGGTTTACGCCCTCCGCCTACTCCTTGTGCTCGGTGGCACCATTCCTCCGGAGCTGCCTCTAGTCCTCCAGGACCTTGTTTGGGGTCTCTTCACGAGTCCCGGCCTCCAAAAGCTTCCCCTCCAAGCCGTTCAACTTCAACTTCAGGTCGTTGATGGATTCTTGGCCTCGGTGAGCAGCTTGTCCTTGTCGGAGATGGCAACATGCGCATCCGCAAGAGTGCGGTTGGCCGTTTCCCTCTCCTTCGTCAGCTCTGAGGCCACCTTCTTCAGCTCCTCCCACTCCAGCTCCAGCTCCTTTGTCGGGACCCCGATCCCAAGTCACATCGATCTAGCCGGTAACACCTCATATCACTTTGCGGCCTCACGCACGGTATTCCCACGGGTGTCGCCTTACCCTGGCCCGGGACCGTTTGCGCCTTTTGGCTCACGTATATGATTGTGTCGCTAGCATCCATATGACAGAGAACCCAGGCCGACATGGCTAGTCGTGAACCCAAAGTGGCACTAACCTATGGGGACAGGCATACATGATTCACATCGAGCATGTCGGTCAGCAGCGTGTGAATGCGGGCTGTAGCACTGGGCTAACAGGACTCCGGGGAACCCGGGTTGTAGCAGGCTAGGCATGACTCCGGATGTCACTGCGTGACATTTCCCTGAAGGGACAGACACAGGAACAAAGTGAAACACATGCCGGCCAGTCAAGTGTCCTGAGCAGTAGTGCTCGGCTAGCGGGACTCCGGTGAACCGGGCTGTAGCGGACTACTATGGCTCAAAGAAGCACTAGACTAAATTTCCCCATAAGAGAGGCTGCCAAGGATAAACAACTAGATTGTCGGATCCCACACATAGCAATACACGTCACACGTATGCATAACATGCAAGTATGTGATGTACAACATGGCATCACAACATAACGCAACTCATATAGCTAAAGGCCCAAAAGAGCCACATAGCATTAATACAAACAGAGGTCACATGACCCATCATTCAAAGCACACAAGCAATGGAAGCATTACATGTCTGAGTACAGACAACTATAAAAGAAAAAAAACTGAGAAGCCTGACTATC